>NC_045803.1:20332926-20427926 GCF_009873245.2 Balaenoptera musculus | reverse complement strand
TCAGCTCAGTCTCTTCCATGGTCACATGAACCTGATCCTAGGGACCTGAGCAGTTGCTTTTCCTGGGTGAGGAGATCTGCATATACAAGCATGCATCAAAACGGTCCTGTTAAAAGTCACACAATTTGTTCCCCTAAAGAAAAAGAACAAGACTTAGGGAAAGTGTGGATCATCACCTAACAACGTAGCAACACTACAGAAACAAGCAAGCTATGAATAGCAGCTACCAAGACTGCCCGGCTCTGTGGCAGATCAAAGAATGCTATAAACACAAAGGGCTTCTATCCAAAAAAGACAAAAAAATTATTTTTTTAATTCTTTAAGAATGTTGCACATGAATTGTTTGCAACAAATATTTTAAAGGTTCCCGCTGTAATAAACCCTGTCTTTTTGATACAAAAAATATATATATTTTAAAGGTTCCACTGGGAATTAAAGATATACCTAAACATATGAAAATCATTTGGTGAGACACAAGTAAACCACACTGAAGACGTGAAAATGGCTGAAGGCCCAACCAGAGCGGTCAGGTTGACACAGCCAATCCGGCCTCTTACCCTGAGCTTCTCACCTGAGCCACAGATGAGGCAGCCAGCCCCACGGAAACCGCAGCAGTCACCCGCCAGGTGCTCAAAGCCCCGCCAAGCACTCCCAGGTAGAGAAAAAGTTTCTATTGGGAGAACTTTGAAGAGGGAAAAACAGTGACCATGACAACAACAAAATGCTTTTTCTCACACTCCAAAACACAACCATCTCTGAAACAATGGGCTGACCAAGACTGCGTAGGGGTGAGGAGGTATGTCGACTCTTAAGATGCTGCCCCCCAAGAGAGTAGTGATGGGCCCTTGGGTTCCTAATTCTTTCCCAAATAATCAGCCAGTAGAGTGATCTCCCTAAACAGAAACCTAATTGTGACAGTGTGGCTGGAAAACCATAGCTTAGAGGTGGAAATGATCTTAAGGATCAGGGAGACCACACTCGGAAACATTTTCTCACCTAAAATTTGACACATACAAAAATTCATGTAATATATATGTAGGTACTTAAGTATAATAACAGAACAAATATCTGCGAACTAGAACCCCATCTGAGAAACCCAACATTACCACTGGGCCTCTCCCATCAGGCAGGTATCCTGGATACAAATGCATGTTAACCCTCACCCCCAACAATCCCGTTTACTTCTGAGCTTTAGAGAAATGACTGCCAGCCTGTATGAAGTCTTCTTTGATCTGCTTCATCCACTCCTATTGTGTTTCTAAGATCCATCCCTGCTCTTGTATGTGGTTTGGTTTCCTTCATTTTCACTGCTCTGTTATATTCCACTGTGTGAATATGATTTCACCTTAAAAAACAATAAGATGGGTCAGGCAAAAGATGTCTTTCTGAGAGCTGACACCTGATGTGACAGATCTGCTTTGCACTCTGCCCCCTGCCAGCGATGGGATCTGCAGTTGTTCACGTGTTGGGGGCTACATGTTTCCTCACCTGCCCTTCCGGGGAGGGGCATCTGCTCAGGATGTCCTGAATAGCTGACCTCTCCTCTGACCTAAGCCTGCACAAGTTGTTGTAATTAAGATACCACCAGGTGCTGTCCAAAAGACTATACTAATGACCACCTGGCTGCAGGAAGGGGAATCTGTAGTGTGCCTAGCTGAAGGGATGCAGGCCAGGAGGCTGATAGCTCCTGACTCTTGGTGCAGAACTAAGGAATGGTTCAGCTACAGGCCCGGGCGTTCTCAGGTACTTTGGGGAACATTTTTATCTCTGGTTGCAGGATGTTACTGAGTCCAGAAGCAGTTGAACTCTGGGACCAGTGAAGGAGAAGGTGGAGCTCCTTTCCCCAAGGGCCGTGTTGAGATGGTTAGCAGGCCTTAAGACAGACCTTCTAACCAGGCAGCCTCCTGACACATCCTCCAAAGAGGTACGTTTCTGCTTCATGATTTTTAAATTATATAGTTTGTGAGGTACGTTTCTGCTTCATGATTTTTAAATTATATAGTTTGTAAGTGTCAAGGTACAGTTGGCCCTCTGTATCCAAGGGTTCATGGATTCAACCCACCTCGGATTGAAAATATTTGGGAAAAAAAATTCCAGAAAGTTCCAAAAGGCAAAACTTGAATTTGCTGCTCACTGACAAATATTTACATAGCATTTACCTTGTATTAGCAACTATTTACATAGCATTTACATTGTATTAGGTATTATAAGTAATCTAAAGATGATTTAAAGTATATGGAAGAATGTCAGTAGGTTATATGCAAATGTTATGCAATTGTATACAAGAGACTTAAGCATCAGGATTTTGGTCTCCATGGGGGTCCTGGAACCAATCCCAGAGATACCAAGGGACGACCGTGTCTTACACTTTTCAATCCATTAAGAATGTAAAACGGTGTTGGTGTTGAAGGATGACAGCAATAACATACAAGCAAAATACAGTATTTTATCATTTTCTTTTATAGTTTTCCCCTCCCCCCCAGATCCTTGTATTCTAAGGTAATCCTCTGAACCCCATTCATCATTCCAACGGAGAGATAGGTAGTGATGGTGTTGAAAGGCGAAGGCCCCTGCTTAGGGCCTGACCTGTAGACAGGCAGGGCTGGACACCTCGCTCAAAGGCGCCATGCCCTAGCCCCACCGCACAACCTCACAGCATACCCATACACCCCCTGGCATCATCATATGGCTCACCACTGAAATGTCCCAAAGATGCCTTTCTAAGTTTGTTTTTTTTTAACCGTCCACCTAGGGAGTAGAGAGTTACCTTTATCAAGCTTAATTGGGAGCCTCAGGATCTGCTTGGAACTGCAAGGAAACTCACTAGTGCCGGGGTGTGTGTGTAAAACAGACCCCAGTCCAGTAAAATGCAGGGTCCTGACCACAGTCAGGGAGCCAGGTCAACAGCATCCAATGCAATTTATCCTCTCGTTTCCTGGACATCTGCAACGGCAGGCCCAATGTGCGCTTTCCCTCTAGGCTGTGCGTGTGTGTGTGTGTGAGAGAGAGAGAGAGAGTAGGGGAGAAGGGAAGAGAGAGGGTAAAAGAAAGAGAGGGAGAGAGTTGAGGCTAGGATAAAAAGATGTGAGAAGTACTTAATTTTTAAACAAACGAATAAATGAATGAATGAATAAATGAAGTAAATGAGTAAGGAATGAATGAAATGAATGATTTAGTTACCTTCTGCCCGGCCACAAGGGTCTCTAATACAAGACAGCATCAACATCAGGTCTAAGAGTTAGTGACATACGTCTATTGTTGAAAATTTGGAAAATAAAGAAAGGCATATACAAGAAAAGATAAAGAAGAAAAAGATGACTTCAACTTTGAGGACCGTAATTCTTTTTCTGTTCTAACAAGTTCATGTGTGTGAGTGTGTTGGGTTTGTGTTGTGTTTGACAACCTGCTTTTTTCATGCAACATGGAAGCTGAGAGCTTCTCTCTCACAAGGAAATTGTTTTGGACAAGTCTTCTACTAGTGGGTGCTGAGACAACCCCAAAGGTGACCATCCAGTCCCAGAGCCGAAGGCCAGATCCTCCTCTCCAACGAGGAGTGTTTTGCCCACCTCAGCTCACCACCACACTGATACCACTCATCCCTCCGTTCCGCGGAGTAGAGCACAACCATGAGCCTCCGCTGTAGGCCTGTGGCAACCTTCACTGTTCAATGATTCGGAGTGTTTGAAAAAAGAAAAAAATACTGAGGCAATGATGAGCTCCTGTAAATAGGTTTAATTATAAAAAATTGAGGGATTTCCCTGGTGGTCCAGTGGTTAAAACTTTGCCTTCCAATGCAGGGGGTGCAGGTTCGAGTCCTGGTTGGGGAACTAAAATCCCACATGCCTTGTGGCCAAAAAACCAAAACATAAAAACAGAAGCAATATTGTAACAAATTCAATAAAGACTTAAAAAAAATGGTCCACATTTAAAAAAAAAAAATTGAATTTATTTCAGACCTCAAGACACATGAGCTCTGCCATTTAAGTAAAAAGACAAAGCATAATTCTGTCAAATGCATAGTTTTCTTTTGTACTTTTTTTTCTGGATTTTTGTTGTGGGCTTTTTTTTTTTTTTTTTTCTCTGCAAGAATTCAGTGTTGAAGAACCCTACAAAGCAGGAGCATTAGATTTATCTCCACTCTTGGCGATGCACAGTTGGCTCATGAAGTTCACATTAGGAGACCCACGATGAGCACTAAGAAACGTCCAGATCGCGACTACAGGAAGAGCCTGGCCTCTGCCCACCGGACACATGGGGCAGCCCCACTGCAGTTCTTACCCAAAGATGGAAGACTCAGTCCACAATAACCTTCCCACACCGTCAGCCACCTTGGAAAGGTGTTTCTCCCAAATGGTGGAGGCAGCAGCTGTTGTTCCGACCTTGAACCTACAACACCCCCTCCCCTCTGCAGGGCACCCAAAGATGCTGCAGTGTCTTCCTGGGCGCCCTCTCCATGCACTGCAGCATCCGCCATGGGGAGCATAGTGCCCTCACAGTGGGGACCCACGAGGGCCCAGGGATCGGAAACCAGGAGGGATAGCACCACCAAACGCAGGAGGAGGAAAACATCTCTGACGCACACAGTTTGAGGCTGGCTCTGGCTGGGCATCGACTCGCACGGGTCAGCCCCTGAAGTCCCTGCGCACACGCACACGCACACGCGCACACACAGGCTGGCCTACTGCAAGCCGCACACGGGATCCAGGCCACTAGGAAGGCAGCCAATGGTGCTTTTAAAGCATTGCTGTTATTTTTTAATTTAGTAGACCTGTGAGTTTTCTATAATTAGAAAGCAACTGTTTGAATTTTTATTTTTAATGTTTATAATTTGACTGTTCAGAGTGAAATCTCCAGTAGCAAGATCTGGACCAAAATTAATTCTTACAGTTGACTGCAACTGCACCCCTCCCCCCGTTACAGACAATGGTGCCAAGACGAGGAAAACTAATATAATTCATTTAAACGCCCTGATTTCTCTGATGCCAACGTAAAATTACAGGGGCTTTAAGTTCAGACACAACTTCTGGAAACTGAAGCCATTCCCGTGCAGCAAATGAGAGCACTTTCCTTCCACCACCTTCCAAACCCGAAGCAGAGGCCTGGTGCCCAGAAAGAAGGGACGGCGGCAGGGTCGCCAGGGCGGAGGATCAGGCCTGCCACGTGCTGACCCATGGGGACAGGGCACTTCCCTGAAACCTGCGCAGACAGCATTCTGCACCAAGTTCCCCACGCATCAGGCCCTCTCCCTGCACCGCCATTGCTTCCAAAACAAGAGCCAACCCAACCTGAAGGGTGAGGAGGGATCCTTGCATTATCCAGGCCAAGTCCAGAGGGGAAGACACTTTAAAATGAGAGAATCTCTGGGCACAGTGATTCCATGGAAGCACAATATTTTTTTTTTTTTTTCAATTCCTTGAGTGGAAAGTGAAGAAACTATTTTCATATGAGCATATTTTTCTCCAAGGAACAGTTAGAAAAATGCTGATGCGGTGTCTCAATACATTTTACTACAATGTCATCAATTACATAAAAACACAATTAAGTCACTGTTTCAAAATCCTTAAATATTATTCAGCCAAAACCCAAAAGGACATTTTCAGCGTTCCCTGGTCATTATCGAAGAAGCTGCGTGCTGGAGCCGGCCACCTCCGCCGTACTCCGCGGGAGCTGAACACGACAATCCACGGTCACAGCACCTCTCTGTCCTGGCCACCACGAGCGTCCTCAGGTAACGGGGATGCCCGTGGAGCAGGCCTCCGCAGTCCAAACACGGAGCCAAGTTTTAAATCATTCACCGTCTTTTTGTCTGTGGGATTCAGCCAGGAAATGACCATGTGAACTTGGGCTGGTCTCTTTCCAATTCTGGGCCTCGGTTTTCCCATCCGTCAAATGAGGCTGTCAGTCCGGCTGAATCTAAAGGCCTCTGATCCTAGGAAGTTAACATCTATTTTCTGTCATCCAGAGATTTAAAGTAAAAAGGCAGAAAAAGGCCGAGATGACTGTGGGGATTCATACACTTTCACATCCCTATCCTATTTTAGACCCACGGAGACAGGCTGGGGCCCTGCTAAGCAAGAGCAAGGGGCTGCTGACTGTGGTTCTGTATTACCTAAGCTCTGACAGCCAGACCACGTCAGGAGCTCACGCCCACGTTGCTGTGGGAAGGAAAATGCGTGCAATCTTTTGGAAGAACAATTTGGATATATACCATTTTGTTAGCTGAACAAAACCCTTTCAAGCTAACATTTCCACTGTATCCCACAAAGATGTAAGTGGAAGGATATTACTGTATGAAGATGTATGAACTATGTTCACTGTGGCACTGTTTGCAGAAGACCAGACTAGAAACAGAGGAAAGTCCTTCCAGAGGGAAACGTGTTCATTGGAGTAACAGGCGCCCTGCTGAAAAGCATGGGGTAGCTCTATATAAATAACATCGTATGTAAGAATATAAGGAACATAACGTGATATAAGATATCACTGAGATACATATTTTGCCACCATTTTATTTTGGAAACTGTAATACATACAGGAAAATTTAAAGAATTTTACCTGTAAACCCACCTACGGCCTAGATTCTACCTTTCACATTTTTCTTGACTTGCTTTATCATATATGTGTCTATCCATCCATCCACATATCTTTATATCTGGGTGCATATGAAAGCAAATTACAGATGTCTAAGATGTATTTTTCACTGCAAATGGAAAGGTACAATAGGGCAGTGTATATGTGTATTTATGATTTTAAATATCTGGAAGAACATCCCACAAACTGGTAACAGTGCTTGCCCCCAGGGAGGGGAACTCTCTTTTAATTGTGTGCCCTCTGGTTCTCTTGGATTTTGTATTATGTGCATTGTTGCTTTTTTAATTAAAAAAAAAAATTAAAATGCATTTAGTTTCACAAGGGGCAGCTACCGTCAAGTTTTTCGGGGCTCTACAGCTTCTTTAGAGTAGCCCTGCACACATAGAAGCCTGGTGCATGAGTGTGCATGTATGTATGCACACGCATGTGAGCGTGCATGCCGGACGCTGTGAGCCTTCAGAGGGAGGATCATACTTGCTTCTTGTGACGTATCGCGCTAGGTCACTTTCTCATGGAACTGAAATCTCGAGGTGTGGGGCAAGGAGACTCATTATTTAACGTCCAAGTAAGCAGCTGTAAAAGGCAGCGTGTTTGTTGCTGTTAAGGAGAACGGAGCACATGGAACACATTAAGGACAGGCAGCCCCTCTGCAGAAGGTTAGCTGTGTACTCCGATGCCCATGTCTCAGGCTCTCTTACTGTAAACATCTGTGCAACTTCAAATAAATATCCTCCCAGCATATCACGCAGCCTTGAGTTCCGATGGAAACCCTGTGCAATAAGGACCAGTGTGCATGGGCCAGGGAAACATAAAACTCCAGGAAGAAGTGTAGCCCCATGTTAAGAACACTGGAAAAGGTGTCTGAAGGGGAGTGACCAGTCCAGAATGGGAGTCCTTACAGCACTCAATTAGACTGCTGAAAGGCATCGGTTTTCTGTTTCTTAAAAGAAATGGCCAATGAGTAAGAAGCCAGAAGAAAAAAATATATAATTATTACGCTCACAGTGAATAGTGTTGTAGGTCAAACATTCAAAGAAAAAAAAATATTCCACAGCAATGGCTGATGTGTTCATATAATTCCCTTCTTTCCTAAGATCTGAAACTTGAGGTTCCAGACTTTCAGCCTCTGGGTTATGGGTGCATGTTTGCCCAACAGCAATGGGTTTTCATATAGTATGTTTTAAACTCTCCTCATCTGAGAAATAGTAATATCAAAAATTTAGATCACTGAAAATGATGAGTTATATCAACATGTCAGGC
This sequence comes from Balaenoptera musculus, assembly GCF_009873245.2. Taxonomy (NCBI): domain Eukaryota; kingdom Metazoa; phylum Chordata; class Mammalia; order Artiodactyla; family Balaenopteridae; genus Balaenoptera; species Balaenoptera musculus. Next base: position 20,420,078 of record NC_045803.1, on the reverse strand, counting down.
TAAACACCTGAAATCCTTACTTTCCTACACATGAAAAGGATTTAGTAGCTAATGAGAGGGAAAGAAACATAAATTGTTAGCATTCTTCTTATTCTGTTTGAAAACATGTATGAAGCTAGTTTTTTCAAAAATCCCTTTGGAAAGAATAAGACTATGAAACACTGATTTCAACCAGCTTATACACATATGTACTAGACATATACAAACATACACATGCACCTATATACATATATAAGCACACACAATATATAGGTAATTGAGCGGCACCTTTTACTTAAAGACAATAGTATCCAGGCAATCTATATCTTATCACATACCTAAAAAAACTCCTACATGTTACCTAAACTTCAAAATTCAATACACAAAATGAAACTAATTACACTGGGGGAAAAAAAGAAATGAGAAAATGGACTGCTATATTCTCTTATTTATTTAATGTTCTTCTTTTCTAGGGTTTATTTGGACAGTGTCTCTAGCTGCATCTGCAAACCAATACATCTGCTGTCAGATCACTAAGGCATTTGACAACATCATTTTAGAACCTTTAGTTACTGAGATATCAATAATTAAATGCATTCAGTTCACACTTTGTTCTTGTGGATACCAGCTATTTATCTCTGTCCTCTGAAGAAGCTAATGGTATAATGGGCAAAACATCAAGAATAATTAAGAAAAACGTTGCTACGAACTCCATCAGAAGAAACAGAACTTTTACCCAGGACCCCAGCTAGAATTCATTACTACAAGATTCACCTCGTACCAAACACATCTTGCTGAAAAGTGAAGTGCTCAACTCAACAAGCAGGTAACTCACGCAGTTTACACCTCAGAGAAAGACCACCTGGCATCCTTGAGTTGTTCCTCGGTGTGTATGTGCTGGAAAGGCCTGGATGTGTGCAAATATCGTCAGCTATGAAACAGAGTCGGGGCTGCCAGCCACATCAGTGCCCCTGCCAGGGTTAGGGTTAAGGTTAGGGTTAGGGCGACGGACAGGCTCTCAGGGGCAAGTAGATCCCAGCCTGCAGAAACTCACCTCCCAGCATAGCCTACAATGCTTCAGGCTTGTTTGCATAATCAGGTGGTACTAAAACAGAAATTCTGAGAATATCTTCTTTAAGAAATGGCCAGTTAAATCATAAACAACAGGTCCATATTTCTTTAGCAGAAAATGTCTTTCATATCCCACAACAAATAAAAAGGGAGAAATTTTTTTTTTCTCTTTAAGTAAGGGTCAGGCCTACCTGGTATATAAGTCTTGAAATAGGAGATTCTATTTTAAATGAGGAACAATGAATTACAATACCATAGCCATACTGCAGATATTGTAATTTAAGGATAAAGAATTATCTGGAAACACAGCAAGAGGAGACAGCTTTGAAGAGGTAGCCTCTCAGATAAGCAGTGTCACGTATTTGCATATCCTTTCAAAACTCTCTGTCTTAGTTGTTACCTAAATGCAGGTAGTTTCTTTTCACTGCTCACTGTGTGACCTGCTGGTCAGCTTCCCAACAACAGAGGTCACAGCAGCTCCCCTGATGTCCACCTGTAAACTTCAAAGAGCTACACTGACAGAAGTAAATGTTCCTGTTTCATCATTCAGTTATACCAGACTCCCAATCTTTGTGGGAGAATTTACTGCACTGAAAATGGATATCTTGTTATTAATGACAAAGGTATGGAAAACATGGAATTGAAATAAGTGATCCAAACTTAGGGGGGAAGAAATGTTACAGGAACTGCTCTGTCAACCCTAATTGTGTAATTACTTCTTGGCTTGGTCACCTAAGCTTGGAGCAAGAAATAAGAGACAATGGTAATTTCTTACTGCTGAAATGAAGGTGTCAAGCTGTCTTGTGTGTTCTGTGTAAGCAGAGCTAAAGTTTACATTTATATCATGTGACCACAATTACAATCTTCCAGAGCACAGCAAGAAATGAGTGGTAGAAGGTCAGCCCTCACAACAGGTACACGGAAGTTTGCTTGCACAAACGTTTACTTAATTTAGCCACAGTTAAGGCATATCTGCCTTTGGTCACTGTCTCAGCCCCCATTTCGCACCAGTGAAATGGGTTAACTGCTCCCGACAACTTGTATGCTAATAACAATAAAATCATCTTTAAAAACCATGATATAAATTGGCTACTAATAATAACTAACCACTAGATGGCTTTAGATTTTTCACCTCTGAATATCTGAAAGTGAATTATCTGTGGTCTTGGGGTTGTCTGTTTACCTCAGTTAAAGGCTGGTGTCAAGGTTGAAGTCTGGGGGAGGACCCGGAGACAGTGCCTGGGGGGGGGGGGTGTGAGCATTTGGGGAGGGGTGGGCTGCAGGACCACCCCGCCGTATGGCTCCACAGCCCCCCGATAGTCAGGGAATTCATCACAGGGGCACACAATCCTTGCTTCAGTCCCATCAGCCTCCGGTCAGCTAAGTACAAGGACCACGTGCCAAAAATGCTTTTTTTCACGCCAAGTACGAACCCCTCATTCTAATGGAAAAAAAAAAAAAAAAGAGAGAGAGAGAGCAGAGACACAACTAGGAAGAGAAAAAAAATGAAATTCCATTATAACTGGTTTCCTCAAGCCCCAGCCTAGGATGTGAGTAATCACAAAAACTGTAATATCAGCTTTTTATGTTTTCCTTACACTGGGTTCCTCCTTTATTTCCTTTCAAAGAGGGTCAAGATCTTTTTCTTTTTTCTTTTTTTTTTTTTTTTTAATTCATAAAAGCTGCTTTGTGATTACTGAAAGGTTGGTTTCTCTCTGTAACAGCTCTGCCTTTCATGACAGTTGTAAATTTGGGGGCCAAAAAGAAAACTCTCACAAAAATCTCTCAGCAGCTGCCCTGAGTAGACCTCAAACCCTCTCCTGCCTCTCCTGCAGGTCTTCAGGAAACCTCTAAGGGACACGGGTGGCTCTAGGAGAGCTGGCTGGCACCCGGAACCAGGAGCTGCAGACAGAGGCCTAGCCTGCCCACTCCCCATGCCCGCCACGTGGGCAGCAGGGAGAGGCCCGTGAGCCTCAGCACCCTGGCCTGACCTCTGCCCTGGCACAGGACAGCCCCTTCCCACCAGCGGCATCCAAACCTAACTTCTGTTCCATTCTCTCCTCTCCACCACCTCCCATCCTAACGAGTGACAGGGGTGGGGAGAAAAAAACAAATGTAGGTTGCTGACATGCTGACATGCTGTGTGGTCCACATCCCTTTGGATTCAAACCATCAATGAGCTTTTTAACCAGTAGCCAAGTTCCATTTAAAATTAGAATTTTAAAAAAAGGCTCGAACTCCTATCTCCTCTCGGTCATGAAGCAGCCCAGGCAGGAGGGTGATCATGGACACAGATGGAGATGCTCAGAAATATGTCTTCCCAGTAGCTCCTGCTGGCAGGGATGCAGCTCTGTCTAGAGAAGGTGACCAGTGCCCCAGGGCATGGGACACCCAGCATCCACATGTCCCCTCATTGCCCCCACACCAAGGGATGGGCACGTCCCCAACCACCAGTGGTTGGAGGACAGTGGGAAAGGCAGCGCCTTCCCGGCTCATTGTAGGTGGATGTGGGCCCCCTGAAATCTCCCTCTACCTTGGAACTGCACTACCCAACAGCAGAGGTGAGAACCCACCAAAAAAAGCCACTCCCCCTCCCCTCCCAGGCTCCAGGGGAGAAACAGTAACACGTCCCTGCCCTAGAGAGACTCTTCAGCTAAACCAAAGCATCCAAGAAGCAGGGCTCCTGCAGGAAATTTGCACAGAGAGATGTCCAGCCTTCATGAGCTCACTTGGACTGAAACTTCAGGAAACATGTCTGTTAGAACATGTCCAGAATAATTTTTTGGTGCATTGACGAATTAAAAGGGTACATTAATTTTCTCTCATAGCGTGCAATAGCTTATTTATCGCTTTTGTCTTTGTTACGGATATTTCGTGTCTGCCGTGAATTGTTTTTAAAAATTCATCTGCATTTATACAAGCACCCAAACAATCACAGCGATCCTAATTTCCAGTGGACCTGGCTACAGACATGGCATGAAACTTCCTAACTGCCGCTCTACTCGGCTCGCCGTGCTCTGCCGTAACGCAGGGAAGTGAAACCCTCTGGTAAAGATGCATTTTCTGGAAATGTCATGGATACACTGGGACAGGAAACTGCAGACAGTTGCAGGAAACCAGGCCAGCACTGCACTGGCTGTCTCACTGTGGCCAAGCACCCTAGGTAATGTGTGTCCACCAATTGCCACCTACTGGAGTGTCTGTGCTATCCGGTGAAGGCGTGACAGTCTATTGATTATAACAGCACGTTCATTTTTCTATTTCTACATCAGGGCATGCTGCACCTCCACTGGAGGGGAGGCTGTTTCTGGGCAGAGTGGCTGAGTCCCTGCCATGCCTGCTTCCCCATCTGCAAAGACACCACCTCCCTAGTGCAGTTTCTTCTGGGCCAGGGCGACCATGAGGCAGAGATGAAGCACACGAACTCCATACAACCAAGGGTATCCCCTTCTCACCCTCTCACGTTTCCCACCGTAGCTGGGTCTCCAAAATGCATGCTTCCATTCACGAAAATGCACACAGTTGCTGCTGGGGGGCCCAATTAATGCTTCCTGAAAGACCCTTTGTCGTGTGCTAACACCACAGTCTAACCACCGGCTCAACCCCCATTCCTTTGGCTGTCAATTGAGGTGGTGTGTTCCATGCCTCCTGACAATATAATCATCATAAATTTTATTATTACATCTGGAATTTCATGATATGCTCGGTAATTGATGACAGAGGCACAGCCCAGAATGCTGCTCCCACAAGCTCTACCACAGTTCCAGTAACCTAACTGCTTAATACTCCTGGAATGTATAAACAGTGTTAACTGCTGCATTCCCCGCACTGACATGGCAGAAGGAAGCCACCGACCTCGTGGGATCTGAGAGCAGGAGAGGGTTTTCACTTACTGAGGAACATGTCCTAGTGGGATGTGAACCGAGATCCCGCTTTTGGGGGCCGAGGAGGACAGATGACCCATAACGAGATGTGATTTGGGGCTGACACACTGAGGTCATCCGCTGGATTTGGGAACTGAGATCAATAAAGAAGTTTGCATGAAGCCATCATCCATCAATACTCATTCTCAGGTTGGCGGGGGTGATGGTGACTGGGATTATGAAGAAGTGCCACAGCTCACTATTTCTAATTTCATGGACACCAAAATACGAATGGCAGGTAAAGCACAGAAAATGCCATCATGGGCCAGGATTGCAATTGGATTGGATAACACACTTATCTAATAGGAGAAAAGACAGGCAGGGGTGAAGGTCACGCTCAAGGGTCCCTGAGAACTGAGGTTACAGATAAGGCTTCCACTCTCACCCAGAGACAGCTAAGGGCGCTCAGCTGCCCCCAGCGCCATCTAGCATCAGGAGGATGCGACCATGGGCAGGGGTGTCCACAGCTGCTCAAGCCAGGAGAGGTGCAAGGGGTGGAGTCTGGAGGGGGAAGCAGGCCCCCGGTCCTGCACCAACACACCTCACGGCTCCCCCCACCTCTATATCATCTTTAACCAAAATAGTCTATTTAACCAGCACATCCTCAGCCAAACTCCCAGCATGCAGAGTGTGCCATCTCTCCAGGCCAATCCACTTGAAATCACCAAGTGCATACCATCGAACGTTCTGTTTGCAAAAAAAAACAAAAAAACAAAAAACAACTTTGCTGATTCCTCCCAACTTGAGCTCACAAGCCAGAGGCATGGGCTCTGAGGAGCCCGGAGCAGACTGTGTGTCCCGGCATCGGGACCACCTGTGACCAGCCAGGCTCCCTTTAACCTTGGCCACTGAGTTCCCTTTAAAAATGGCCCCGCCATCCACCTCAAGCCAGGTTCCCTCACAAAAGCTAATAAGTACATGTTTGTTGAACTGAAAAATCATTACCGCAGAACACGTCAAGTAATGAAAGATGTTTTCCTTGGAGAAATGTTAAATACTTCACTTCTTTCACAAGGAATGAGTACATGTGTTTCCAAATAATACTCTTCTCCCTCCCCACCCACACTTCAGCAGAAAGTCTGAAGCTCCTGGACCCAATTTGAACAAGCTCATGTGGCAGGGCTCTCAGAACCAAGAGCACGCTGTTATTTTATTTATTTTCCTTTGCCCAGCTAACTATGTGTTTGTTCTATTACTTATTCACCTAACCATCTCGGTAGGAACCTCAGGCACGTAGCCGAGTGTCCATGCTGCCTTATTATTTTATACAGAAAAGCAAGAGAAAATACCACCACCACTGCCTCATAGATTACCCCGCCGTGGTCTTCGCTAACTAACATATATGAAAGAGCCATTTCACTCCAGGCCCAGAGCAAAAACAAAGGCAGGAAATGGAACGCCAAGAAAGGGGAACATTTCGCCACAGGAAAACCCCTGGGAACCCCATCTTCTCTCCCAAATAGGAATCCTCGCCCGTTTTTAAAAGCTCTTCCTTGAGCAGATGAGTAGTAACGACTGCATCTTAGGCTGTTCTGAGGTCTTTTAAGTGTTTCAAAATGTCTTTACCTACAGGGAGTCCCACTGGGTAAGTTGTGCTTTCTTTCTGTGGGTGGCATCCTAAGGCTTCAGCGGGGTGGGGACCAAGCCTGCTTTGGGTCTAAGGCAGCTGAGCTGGGAAAACCCAAAATGACTTCCAGGTAACCTTGTCTCGTGGAACTGAGGGGAAAATGCCTATCATTTAGAAGAACGCTCAAATATCAAGTTGGCGTGGGGGTCAGTGCACTCCTGGGTTTTCTCGCTGTCACAATGACTTTGAACAGGGCACTCTATCCTGGCACACCCTTGCGACACAAGAGACCCGTGTCTATTCCCCCTTCCTTGTCACAGAAACCATAATCCAGGGACAGAGATGCTGAAATTCTGGTAAAAATGGATACTCACAAAACCAAAATCTCTAAAGAGTAAGTAACCCACCCTTCCCTTGGGCCCCCTCTCTCTGTCTCTCATTTATTTTGTGCATCATTTAAACAGATGCCAGGGGTTACTGGAGAGGACATTAGATCCCAGCCACAGCTCCAGAAAAAATGACCTGCACCAACTTCTCCACACTTGAAGACTTTCCCTTGTTCCCCTGGGTTTTGTTTTCCTTTTTTCTGGGGAAGCAAATTTCAATCTGATTTCACCAGCACTAAAGGTTGATACTTTTTATCTGTGAATTCACAAAGCTACCATAAGTGACTCCACAGAACTCTCTTCCTTTGCCCTTCCCTGATGAGCCACCACATTTTGGAATTGCTCTGGCTGACATTAGGCAACGTACTTTCTCAGCAGTTATTTGGAAAGGGGAGATGGCAACTACAAGAATTTCTCTTCAAGCGCCAAAAGGAACTACCCCCACTGCCCATCTCCAAACAGCCAGAGCTCATCGGTGACGGGAGGGGCTCTTGACTCCCTGAACTCCATAAGCTACCTAACTGAAGCTCTCCAGCCCCAGCCAGGCATCTTCTGGCATCACTGGCTCTCCAACAGCATGGCCCTTGTAGGTCAAGGGCAGGCATTACCCAAGAAAATGTTGAACTTCAAGGGACAACCGCTATGTGGTCAGGAAACTCCCAGCCTTACTCAAAGGCTCAGAAGGCCACCAGGGAATAGCAGCTCAAGGACTCAAGCAGAAACTTGAAGTCAAAGTCATCCATCTCCTGGAGGTCAAGTTCAGAACAAGAACGCTCCTCCAGCCACCTGAACAGGTGACACATCTCTGAGGGACTCCAGCAAGCCAGGCGGGTGCTTTTTTCTAATCTGAATATTTCTTTCTTTCTCTCTCTCTCTCTCACCAAAAGGCCAGAGTGGTGGTTTTGTCACCCCTAGTGGGCTCCCACTGTACCAAGGGAGAAGGTGGACATCACACCATGAGGGACAGCCCCTGGGGACTCCCAGGTGATGCTTGGCAACCCATCCCCAGGGCTGCTGTGCATGGGGAGCTGAGGGATGGAGTTCCTGATCTGCTACACCCTGAAAACGGTGTCCAACTAAAAAAACTGTGGCTTTCTTCCTTCTCAGGAATTCTAATATTCAAAGCCTTTTTTCCTCCTGCTAATTTTAGAAGTCCTGCTATTCTTTGGGAGGAGAATGGTGTGAAAATCAAGCATAGTATCCAAAAATAAAAGAGTAGATCTGTTTCAGGGCGTGCAGCATATTTAACTGAAAAGCAACTCCAGATATGCCACTTTCTATCGAGTCTTTAATACATTTTCCAATTTCTCCAGAATATTTTAGCTTCAGAAAAGGCAAGGATGAACTTCCTAATCTATGAATATTTTTGTGACTGAAATGGGCACCCAAAATTATTTCTGGATTGTAAGTGGGGATCTTTTCAGAATGTGATGCCAGGTGATCACTCAGGATGTGAGTCACTGGTGCGCTTCCTGGGGCCACACCAAGATGGATTATACAAGTTTCCCTTCAGGACCTAGAGCATATTCCATTTAGAGCATGTTCCTGGGCAGGTGAAATGATACAGTGCTCTCTCCATGGACCCTGAAGGTGGACTTCATGGCATGCTTTGCAAGTCTCCCATCTTCACTAAAAAAAAAAAAAAAAAAAATCTTGTGATCTAAGGAATTCACTTGTTCTAGACCCCCTGGGACTGTGGAGTGGCGTGTGGTCCAGGTTTGTGGGCTCCACTCCTGTTCCTCGGGTCTGAAGCTCTCCTCAATGGCCCAGTGTGACGGCTAGGGGAGCTTAGAGGAAGGATGCTGGGAGGCTACCTGAAGACCCCAGCCATGCCTCCTCCAGCCAGGGAAGCCAGAGATTTGTGACAGAAAGTTAGAACTCTGTGTCAAGCCCTTCATGCACACAATAAATATTACTTCTGCCCATAACCGGACTTTTCTCCAGCATCGTCTTTGAATGTTGAACCTTTTTCAATTAATTAAAAACTATGCACTGTAGAGTGCATATTTTATCAGCCCTCAGCTGCTTAAGTGTCTAGAAAAGACCAGGCAGTTTTTCTTTCTTTCTTTCTTTCTTTTTTTTTTTTTTTTCCAGGCAACCCAGAGCAAGTACTTGCAAGGGTCATATCTTTTTAATTATCTTTTCTCTCTTTGATTAATTATTCCGTCTGACAATAGCGTGTTTCTAATGCTATTCACCTGCCTTTGATGATTGACAACTTTTCTGTCTGATTCAGAGCAAACAGCTGCTGCCACAATCTCCTAGCAACCCGGGTGTGATGGATGAGCCCCCAAGATGGATGGCTGCAATAAATCATGTCTCCAGCCATAAAACTGAGAAAAGGGGATAAGAAGAGAAGCGAACAAAAAACAAAACAAGGTTTCTTCCCATGAGTGCACTCAGTTCCTTACCAATTACACCTGAAATGGACTTTGCACCTATTAATAGCAAAGTTTTTCTAATCAGTAAAAATGGGATGATGCCATTTGTATCAAAGGTGTTTACAATTGTTCCTGCAAATTGGCACTTGTACTCCAGTTACCTCCAACACTGCCCAAGTGCAAGGGCAGAGGATCAAAGTTTTGCTTTCTTCCTTGAAGTCTCGGCAAGAAACAATATCATCTTTCTGTTGTCAGATGTGATTCCAGGCACCAACAAAGGATATAAATCTGATTCTACCCGATTTTTGGCAGCAGCTGGACAACACCAAAAGTGAATCCCAAGTCAGCCTGTGCACAGTGTCAGGCTGCTAATAAAGTTATTTCAAAATAAACAGACACACACACACACGCACGCACGCACGCACGCACACACACAAAGTTGCATGGAGTTGGTGAGTGAATACGCCACGTTCCCATTTGTTTCCCCTTCACGGGAGATACAGGCTTTTTACACGTCAGGGAAAAGTTCGTCCAAGAAAGCAGCAAGATACGAACGTTCAGCCCTTCCACAAATTCTCGATTCTCATTTCTTTAGATAAAAAACGACCCCGGTCTAACTTTCTGTCCCATCATTTTTTTAAATTAATGTCCACACGAAAAGTCATACAAGAAGCCCTAAATTTAATTAGCAGACCCAAATAAAGTCACATATTTAATAGAATGCCTGACAATTAAATTTGCACTATCGGGGCTCTCCTAGTGGAGGAGACGGAGCAGGGAGGCCAGCAGTTTCTGTTTCCCTTTTTCCACCGGGGAAACCGGCGGCAGGCCTCTAAAGCAGGCGGGGGAAAGGCCGCTTTACTGATGTTTCCCAGCAGCTGGGGGCCCGGTCAGTGAGCCAGCCTGCGTCCCTACGTCCTTCCAGTAGGTGGGGGTGTCCCGGAGCAGAGCTCAGGGTGCAAAAGAACCAGAAGTGATTAGCCGGCGGGGCCTGGAAACAGCTGTCCACATCAGTCCTGGCGGGGGCCGGCGGGGGCCGGCGGAGGGGGACCGAGTGCAGACACAAAATGGGGGGAGGCTGCTGGGAGCAGGGGCAGGGTTAGATCATTTTTTAACTGAAATATTCCTGGGACGTGGAAGTCTATGTTTCTTCATTCTCACACTGCTAACCAAGCCAACCGGTATTATCTTTTTTGAATAGTTATATTGTGCTAAGCTTTGCAGATACAGATTTTTTTTTTTTTTTAAGCACGTCACAAGAGTTTAAAAAATCAGACAAGGGTCCTGGCTTCGGCAAGTACAGCTCTGTTTATATTTTAACGTTTCGTACGTGACTGCCTCTGTTGGGGAAGAGAGAGAGAGAGAGAGAGAGAGAGAGGGAGAGAAGTTGCCTGTTAGCTTTAGTGTAAATCACAGATACTTCATTTTTCCTTGTGTCCTTGGAAATTATTCAAAATTAAACCGTCCCTCCTTTATGGGAGGTGGTGTCTTCTGTATTGTAAATGGGAGGGCCTGTGTCTGGTCAGCAGCAATGATAATTCAAGGCCAATCGATGGAAACACACGCGTGCACACACACACACACACACACACCCACAGGCCCCTGCCCTGCCCCGGCTCTTCCAACTCTCAAGTTACAGGTTTACACGGCAAGTCTAAATAATATTCAAAATGATAAATGGCACCCTAAGCCCAGGATCCACCATCAATCTTTTCTTAAGGAACATCCATCTTCAATAACGCATGTCTGAATCATGGGACTCCAGGAGCCCTGAGCTTCATTTACACCACCCCTCACTAGCCAGGGAGGCTGAATGATACCTGTCAGCCCTGCTTGTTCTTCCTTTTTTTTTTTTTTTCCCTTGACTACTAAAAGGGGGGGAAAAAAAGAAGGAAAAAAAGAGAAAAGGAATGTGGGGGGGGGGGGGGGGGGGGAAGTCAGGAGAGCCTCAGAGGCTGAGCAGACAATATGAAAGAACATAACCTCGTTCATGCCTCTGCCAATCTCGTGCCCGCCCCGCCACACGCCCAGCCATCCATACGAAGCAGGCTCTCCTCCCTTCGCCCCTGAGTTTCCTCTCTCCTCCCTCTCTCTCTCTCGCCAAATCAGCAGTGCTCTCTCTCTCTCTCTGCAAGCCAGCCGTACTGTGTACAGCGGGAGGAGGAGGACGACGAGGCAGCATCACATGGACCGGGCTTCCCCTCCCCTCCCCGTGTCTGGCTGGGGCCCATATGATAAATGACATATGTCATTCTGTCAGGAGGGAAGGGTGGGTCAGTGATGTATGACTCCGCTGAAAAGGAAATCGACTCTCTGGCATGGCGCAGCTCTTCACCGGGATCTAGTTTCAGAACTCTGAAATGAATTCTCCGACGTTTCAAGTGCATACTTAGGGCAGGCTGATGGGAGGCCTGGGGAAATCACACTTTTATCCTCCCCCTGCCCTTCTGATGGCAAGGGAGGGAAAAAAAAAAACACGGCTCTGCCACTGGATACCTGCAAAAGGCCACACGCGTGTCAAAGTCCCCAGCAGTCACACACCACGGGTTATTAAAAAATGTGACTTTGGGGGAAAAAAAAAAAGGAAAAGAAACGAAGTGGAGTAAGGTTAGTCCTTTTATTTATTTATTTTTTCATGGCAAAGGGCTGACACAAAAGCAAGATAAAAATTAGCATGTTTGAAGTAATCGTCCGCAGCTTGACATCTGCATAGTAAATTTTAAAGGAAAAAAATGTGTCAGACAGCCCTGAGCCGCTTCGCCCTCCCCCCTTTCATTAGCTCACTGCCAGGGTGGCACTGCTGAACCTCATTACGGCAAGAGGATTTATGAAGCTGAACCCAATGGCAAAGAAAAGGCATCTGTCAATAATTGTAGGGAGCTGCACTCACAGCTTTGAAATCTCATTAAGTATGCAGTTATCAGGCATAAAGATCAAAAACATTACTCAACTCCGACAGAATCTTATGGAGGAACATTAATTAGCAACAGGCCTACAGTACAAAAAAAAAAAAAAAACACACAGACTTCCTCTCACACCTGCCCAACCCACAAACCTAAAGCAACACTCCCCCTCCCGCCCGAAAAAAAATAATTCCCGGCATCTGAGACTGATCAAGAACATGAAACAAGAGAGACACATACAGAAAGGGGGAGAGGGAGGGAAGGGGTGGGCGGTGAGCAGGGAGGGAGGGGAGAGGAGGGCGGGGAAATTCAGTTGAGAAAGGCTTGGCGGTGAGGAGAGAAAAGGAAGAAGCTGTCAAACTTGGGAAGGATGTCAGCACTGGCCCTGATTACAGGGGCCTACGGAGTTCTCAGACCTTTTATCATCCTGACCATCAAAACCAGCTGAAAGTCACCGCAGGAGGGCTGGTGGCTGGCCCGATGCAGCCCAGGCCCAGGCTGGGACCCCCAGACCCTGTCCTCAGCCCCTGCTCACCTGGCAGGCAGGGATGCTAGGCCCGGTGCCCAGGAGACAGGCCCTGCCCAGCCTTCCGCAGCACCCTGATTTCCCAGCCTGGTCTGCAGCCAGCCCGTGAGAGCAACAGCCAGACCCAGCTCCGCGGGCCTCGGGGGCCTCGGGCACAGTCAAGGGAACCACTTGCTGTCACTGCATCTTAGCACCATCCGCAAACACCTTTTTCTTCCTCCAAAGAAGAAGAGCCATCCCCTTCTCACACATCCACTTTCCCTTATTTTATTTCTGTGTATGCCTGGTTTACAGACTCCGTGCCTTACAGCACACCGAAAAACAAAATACAAATGCAGAGAATTCACATCCAAGCCGTCAGGCCAACACTGGGTCATGAGACCTCTTGGCCTTTGTAGTACGTGAGACAGGGCCCGGCTGATGACGGGGGTCAAACTCCCTGCTAGGTTGATTCCTGGTTATCCACAGGGAGAAAATTAAATGACAAGTTTCCTCTCCCACCACATCCTCCAACTCCTGCAAGCTATGATGGCAAAGAAGAATTCTAACGTGTTTGGAAACATCCCGCAAGAACTGTGTGCTTGGGGTCTCTGGCAAACTTATGTCCTACGGTGGCCTGGATCCAGGGTAGGTGCACGGAGATGTGGCGGGGGGAGAGTCTCAAAGATCACTTAGGTTTCTGTCAAACAGGCAACGTCGGCCAACTCCGTGGAGGGATGTGCAACAGTCAGGCACGGTCCTCAGATGCCCCCGTGAAAGGTGTATAACAATAGTAATAAATAATAATAATAATAATAATAGAGCATATATTCTGTGCTAATTTCCCTTATTGCACTGTTACAGAAAGGTGGCTTTGTCTTGTTACCCATAAGCACATGCTCCTATGTTCTCTGTCTCTCTCTCTCTCTCACACACATACACACACACACACACATGCGCACACACGGCACTTCCCATAATCCCACACCATGAGGATGAGAAAACCTACAGAACAGCCTGTCCCCTGATCTGAAAACTCCACTCTCATTCTTCTCTGAGCCCCTCTTCCATTCCCATACCTCTTACTTCATTCCATAGGCCCTTCTGAAGTGTTTACCTCTCTCCTCTCCAGAAATAATGGTCACCTTTTCTTAATTAGCCACATCTTTAAGGAAAGGGGAATTAAGATTCCTAGGCAACCAACCTGAAGACCCTTTCAAGCCAAGGCCCATCCTTTCCAATCACTGACTCTCCTTTGGAATATCAATGAATACAGCTCGGATAAATTGTCACCTATGACCGAAAAGAGTTGAGAACACTTGTCTATAAACCAGACTTGACGAGAAGGAATTTTAGCAGAAGTGTTACAATAAGGTGTTTATATTTTTTATGCGCTTACCATATTACCTTTATTATGTGTAACATCAAAGTGATTATAGCAATTACATTTAACAGAATTAATTACAGAACTTCCCATCATCCCGGGATACATAATGCATTAGAGGTAAGGCAAAGAAAGAAAACATCTTGATTGTAGTAACTATTGTTGGTGTGTATTTTCCCTGGCAGCAATGCCAAACCAACTGCAGCTTTCAGGAAGAGCAGGGCAATGGAGACGGAGAGCTTTAATCAAAAATGAGGTATATTTCCCTTAATTTAAGTAACACTTTTGCCTAATAATATGTTGGCACTATTGGACATACAAAATCAATTTAATTTTTTAAGCATGAATCTTTAAAAGGCACTGGTTAATCCACCCAACCAATGTTACTACATAAAGGAGAAAGCACATGGGTGAAAGACTTACAAGCCTTTACGTATGCAAAATAAATTCACTCAAGGCTTCATTAATATTAATTTAAATTCAAAACCCATTTACATTAAATTGTTCATTAAAAATTGCCTATTTTATGCAACATGCATTTCTCAAAGAACTCAGAGGAAACGAAATACATAGGACTAGATTTAATGACGGGGATGGAAAATCAAAAGTAAATGAATTGGAGTCATTTCATGTATATTACCAAACAGCCCTTTGCTCTCCAAGGGATGGGTTCCAGTTTGGGGAACAAACAGGCATTCAAAGTAGTTTGCTTTCCGCTACTATAAACTTGTGAACGTGACCTTCCGGTCTACCCAAGAGGAAGAAGAAAACAAGAGAAATTGGTGGAATGGAAACCAGTCCAAAACCAGACTGGGGAAGGAAGCAGGTACCACCTCAGAATCCCACCTGGACTCAGAGCACGGAGAGTTAGGCTTGCTTTTTAAAGAGTTACATTAGTGAACATTTGCCAGTACCCATCTTGGTCTAGAAATAATAGTTTCTCTCTCCCCATTCACTCCGCCCCCTGCAATCCTTTATTCCCAAAGCAAGGGAATCAGGAAGATGATGACAAGAAACTGGTGAGTTCCTTGCTTTGGCGCCCTCCCCCTTGAAGACAATCTGAACTTACACTGTTTCCCCAACAGCTGTTCTGGATGAAGAAAACACAGTCATAATTAATAACATGTGTCCTGACAGTATGAATTAATAATTTATCATTAAGCCCAAACAAATTTAAGTTATTCTTCAAGAGCCACACCTTAGCACATTTGAGAAAAATAAGGTAAGGAGATGGTCAAAAAGTCCGGGCAATGTGACCTTCAGAAAAATGCTTTCACAACCCCCAATACGTCTCTTAGGCCACTCTTGTTGAAATACTAAAATAATTTACAGAATTGAAAGTAATTAAAACCGAGAATCTAAGTGCTGATCAAATCAAGTGTATGTGCTCAAAATGTCTTCTTTTAAATGGGGCTTATAAAATATTCAATATTTGGTCAAGGACACTATGTAATCTTTCTAATAAAGATTCCTAAAAGTGGAGTACAACAGTCGTTCAGGCAAGTGGTCATAAGCAGATTATGTTCTATTACTGTTTTTTTTTTTTACTTCCAAAAATGCATAGCATCTTTCTAATCACAAACAGTAACCTGAATTTTTACACCCATGTCTAACGTAAATGTTTACAAATGTTGAAAATTTGAGAAAGCTACCAAATCTACGTATCCGTTCCTTAAAATTCAGGTAGAAGACTCCAGAAAGAAAAAGAAATATTCATAGCCATTGTTTAGTAGAATTTGAAAATTAATTTAATGACTAACTGCAAATACTGGAAGCTAGAATTAATCTGTCTAGATTTTTTTTTTTAAAGGCTTACAGACATTTAAATGCAAGTATCGGGACACTTTATCAACCTAACATAAAATTGTCATCTTATCTTATTATATGACTATTTTATGCATGTGTCAAAAGAATTTAAAAATGACTGCCTGTCTATTGAGTCTAATTACAACTGCACATTATCTGTCTCGATGTACCAGTCCATATCATTGTTACCAAATACAATATATTGTATTCACCTTTCATTTTTAACTTCAGACAGAGAAACCACAATTTGGAGCATAACTAGAACACACACACACACACACACACACACACACACAGAACACCTGAGAGGCTCCGGGGTGAGTGATACCCCTGTGTTGTTCTGTCCTATTTCCTTGCACGGGCTGCAGGATGATGGTACAGGGGTGTTACAAAACAGATTCTTTGAAAGGCCGACCTACCTGGGCTGCACACAAACACAGAAAGTAGACACACACCCTATTTTTTTTTTCTACTACAAGACTAAAGCTATTTTTATAGTTTGTCCAGTGACAGGCAGGAATAAAAATGGGCCAGCAGGAAAGCCTCACAAACTACACTCGGCATAACCGGCCTGCTCCTGTTATTGGATTAAACATGGCTGTGGGGCACCAGGACCAGGACTCCCTATCCTCTCCCTGCTCCTTCCCCGCCTGCATCCAAAGCCCTCGCCCCAGCCTGGCTCTGCCAGACACCAAGGAAACACAAAGGCCCCCAAAAGGGGCCAGGCGCTTCGCCCTCAAGAAGGTGATCCTTCTCCCTCCAGAAACCCAGAAGGGGAGGGTGGGGAAACGAAGGGTTTTCACTCTGGGAACTCACCTGGGTTTCACGGCATTTCCCCCGGCCCTGAGCAGTCACCTTTCATTCTAATCAGTTTACAAAACAATCTTTAGTAAAAAAAGAGGAAAAATGCAGACTTGTGAGGCAATTTGGGGAATAACTGCTGATACATCAGTTATTGACTACCTGGCTCCCGTTTACGAGCACGCTCAAGGCAAAACTGAGAACAAAATGACAATATCAACTGCTCACAATCAAGGGTGGCCCTGGAGAGCACTGAAGCCCTAACTGACAGTTGTCAAGATAATGGGGGCACAGCAGCTGATTCGGGAAGCTTCTCTCCCCTGTGTGGATGTCCAGGGGAATAGCCTTGCCTCCTGCCCTCTTTGTTTTTCTCCTTCAGTTTCTTGATTTCTCTTTTTTTAGAATTTACATTGCTCCTTTCATTTTGTAGGAAAAGGGGTGGGGGGAATCACAGAGCGACCAAAACCAGGTATTTTGTCACCTTGCTACAGGGTAGAACGTCTGTCCAAAGGAGAGACGTGTGGCAGGTTTGAGAGCAAATAAATTCCCAAGGCTGATGCCGAAATGCCTTCCTGAATGCTCCATGTACTTCCAAGAGAGAAAAGCTCCTCTCTGGAGCTGCCTGATACGTGGAAGGTTGGGATGATGTTACTTGGACACCGCCAGGTGTGCCATCTTTTAGTTTGCCCGTGTCTACCGGCAAAGTAAAATAACCCCGGGCTGTGCCACCATGAGCTTATGCTATTCCTTGGGGACCCACAGTGATCTGTTACCCCAGCAGGTCCTAAGGGGTCCAAACCACTTTGACAAAAGTCAAGATGCTTGAAGGTTTACCTTTGCAATGGGACCACCTAAGAACTCCATGGAAGGTTATTTTCTTTCACCAAATAAGACTCAAAAGGTCAGTGGCAAGTTGTCGTTTGTTGGATTGTTTTTTTTTGAGGGGAGGGTGGAGTTTAGGCAATGGCTTTTTAATGATTTTACACTTCCTTCCAGAAAATGAACAGGAAAGAATAAAACGTGATCTGCGATTAAGTACTGCTTGACTTTCTTTTCCGGTATTTTCAAAAAATACTTGTTGAAAAACAAATGTTGCACATAGGAGAGAGGGAAAATGGTCGTTTTGCCCAAAGGACCGGGGCCTCTGTAACCCCACTCCTCTTAACTTCTACAGGCAACGGCATTTGTCCAGCACAAATGTATAGCCCTTTAAAATTACATGCCTGGAGAAAGGAAAACTCCTGCCCAGGTTTCTCTTCAGCAGGTGAAGACATTTCTCTCTCCCTTTTAAGAAAAGACACTAAGCCGTGCATAATTTCTATCAAAAAGAGAAAAATCCTAAAGGGCAGAAATACGTCTTTTCAGGGATTCTTGGAGGCTGCTTTGGCCTTCTGGGGAACAGTGTTACATTTGGCCTAGATGTAAAAACTGTGTGCACCTGTGTGCTATGTCTGCATGCTCTCCCCAGCTCTCAGCCCTTTGTGGTTGTTATTCTACCCCCAGACCATTAAAAGGGCCCTAATTCCTATGACATGATTATCCAGGTACCAAAGCCCATTTGTCACCTGCAGCAGAAAATTGAGTTAATGCACAACTAAAGGCAGCCAGGACTGTGTAATATCAACTTGATTACATCAAACTAGCTGCAAACCTAATTCTGCTGGATGACACTGCGTCGAGCTTGTCATCTCCAATCATTAAAGCTGTCAGGAATCCATCAGGTTTACAGCTAATTAGGTGAACACTAATGAAGCTGGCAAAACAACTTTTCTTTTTTTATGGCTGAGCGGACCTTTCAGTTTGGAGGGGGGAAAAAATTCTCGAGTCTCCTCAAGGTTGCTGGGGAATGGATTTCCAGTTACCAATCAGCAGACATCTTTCTTTTTTCCCACTCTCTCTCTCTATCAGTACAAAGCAATCAATTTGTCATCACTCCCAGTATGCCACAAAAGCAGGCATGAACCTTATAACTTGAAGCTATGAGAACTGAAAAAGGGAGGAAAAAAATGAGAAGTTTCTCGTCCATCCAAACAAACAAACAAACTCACACAGCGCACTTATTGGCCTGTGCATACTTATCACCAGCCTGGATGTGGAAGGTTTTTTTTATTCCTCCACTCTCCTAAATAAGTAGCCCTTCAGACATTCCCCCCCTCCTCCATACGTCCATTAGGCAGAGGCATTCTGATAAAGTAAATCCAAAACCAGGGTATGAGAAAGAAAAAAAGCACTCATGCTGCCAACTTCTGATTGACCATTAAGCTATTGATGAATGTGCCTGTCAGGAGAGAGACAATTAAATCAAATATGAAACAAAGTCGTTTTGACGGGTCATTTTGATAGAGCAAAACCATTCTTCCAGCTCCTATTAGTAGTGCAGTCAAGTTTTTATATAATGAATATTTCTTAACTGACCTGAGATTTCCTGGCTGGCTTTTTAAAAGGTGCAAAAAGGTTAGTGAACAGGTTGCTTTAAAAAAATAAATAAATGAAACCAACAGCACATTTCCTCCTCCTCTAATATTTTTAGCAGAAATTTATCAAACAAGAGTCTCAGATTGGCAAGGTGGAAGAGAAAAGATGAAGCAACGGCGGAGAGGATTCTAAACCAAATGTAAAGATGCAGTCACATATGGTTCATTTGATTGAGGCACACAGATACCTTCAAATGTGCATCCAAAAAGGAAAGAAAAAAATCCCAAAGACTGGAAGCAGTCCAAGACACTCCTACTGCCCAACTTTGTGAAGGAGTCCTCCAAACTTTGAGAGTTTATTTTGGGTAGATAAGCTCATTGCTTGAGCTTGGAATTTAAAGTAGAAGATGGGATAGTCAAAAAGCACCAGCCAGGAGGTGACTTGAGAGGCGGCACCCTCCCTACAACCACTACTGGGATTTTCAAACTTTCTAAATTTGGGTAACACTGAGGACAGAAAGCAAAATTTGTAATATATGCTCCAAACCAAGTCTGTTTTCTTCTACGATTTTCTTAGGACACTAACAGGACAGTACATTTTTGGGAGAAGAAAGAACAGCATTTCCTCTCTGTGACCCTGTGTGAGAAGACTCAAGTTCAGATGCAGCCGGTTTGTGAGCTCCACTGGCAGTGCCGGCTGAAGTGACGGAAATGACCATCACCATCACCCCCACTGCTACTACAGGCACTCCGGGGCAACATGGGTACCATACCTTATCCAAAAAGGGCACCAGGCAATGCCCTGACCCTTCTCCCTCCCCTCCCTTCTTCCACAAAAGCAAAGAACAGAAAAGAAAGGAAGAGAAGGAAAAAAAAAAAAAAAGGAAAGAAAAGAAACGAACCTCCACTTAACCCTCCCCTTCAGGCAGCATCTGAACCTCTGCACATCTGAGTGTTACGCATATCAAAATACATCCTGTCCATATGTGGTCCTCTCAGCAATCCGCCCCAAATCCCAGAAGTTGCACTGACAGGGCCCTAGTGACGTCACAGAGCTTGGCCTCACCATTTCAAGTGATTTATTGATGTTTATTGGGAATGAATAGATCAAAGGCAGCAGCATGATGGGCAATCAATCAGTCATCAAATCAAGGGTGGCAAAGGGCCAGAAACCCTTCTTCCAAGCAACATACCCCCAACTGACATTATTGCAAAATAATGTTATGTGTGTGGGTTTTGTTTTGCTTTCAATGATGCTTTTTCCAGAAAAGAAAAAAAAAAAAAAAAAAAAAACCCGGCTCAGTCTTAAAAGGAGTTGACACTCCTGAAAAAAAAAAAAAAAGAGGGGGGGCGGTGATGGGGAGAAAGTACTCACACACGTCCCAGAACTAAGTGCTAGGAGGAGATGAGCATGGGAGAAGCAGTGGAAGGAGAGGGTGGGGGTGAGCGAAAACAAACCGGGGAAAAGGGAACGCCAGCATCTAACATCGACTTGACAGTCATCTGACAATACCCAGACCCTGTGCGCTCTGCTTTCCACCGCTGTGCCCGGTTTGGGCCCAATAAATGAAGAATCAATCGGATTAGCAGTAAGGTGGCCGAAGGGACCCGCTCGCTCACTCGCTCGCTCTCTTTCGCTCGGCAGACACCAGGCAGTCCCCCGCCGGCCGGCCGCGGGAGGACACGGAAGGTGTCCCGGAGAACTCAGGTGACCCCGCCCGCCCCCACAGAAAGAGACAGAAGAGGGCTCCTTCCCATTCTCTCCGCGGCCAGGCAGAGAGCTGAGGAGGCAGGGACCCAGCCCGGCTCAGTTCGCCGCGAGCGAGCACGGTTCACGAAGTGGGTGCGAGCGGGAAGGGGCGGGGGGGGGGGCCAGAGCGCAGCGGGGCGTCCGGGGGGCGCCGGTCCGTGAGGCGGGCGCACGCACCAGACAGGAGAGCGGCGAGCGAGCCCGGCGCCCCGGAGTTACTCTGCGCGGCCAGAGCGAGAGGGGCGAGGAGCGGGGCAAGAAGCGGGGTCGCCGCCAGCTGGAGACGCGGGGCGAGGAGAGGAAGAGGAGGCGGAGGAGAGGAGGAAGGGGAAGCGGCTCGTACCTGCTGCGCGCCGGGGCGCCTGCTGCTTCCTCCTCGGCATGATGCTCCTCCGGCGACTGCCGCTGCCGCCGCCGCCGCCGCCGCTGCCGGGCTGAGGAGAGGGAGGGAGGGGCGGCGGGCCCGCGGGGGGGCGAGGCGGGCCGGCTCTCAGCCTCCCCCCCGGAGAGCGGCCGCCCGCAGGATGCTGCTGCGCCCCGGCTCTCCGCGTCCCCCCCGCTCCGCGCTCCGCCGCGATCCCCGAACGTGCGGAGGGAAGAAGGAGGGCGGGCGAGGGAGGCGCGGGGAGGGAGGAGCGCGGGGGGAGGAGGAGGCAGAGGAGGAGGAGGTGGTGAAGGAGGAGGAGGAGGAGGACCGCGCTGCCGGCGGAATGGGAAGTTTGACAAATCGCTCCAGAGGCCGGAGGAGGAGGGGGCGGGGAGGAGCGGCGGCCCTGCCCCCCCCGCCCCGTCCCCAGACGAGGTGCGCGGGGTTCGGGGCCGGGGGGCGGGGAGAGGGGGAGAAGGCGGGCAGAGGGGTGGGAGGAGGAGCGCGGGAGCGGCCCCGGCCGGTGAAGCCCCGGCCCCCGCCCCCGGGCAGGGGGTCACGGCATCGGAGGGGGCGCTCAGCCGCCGCCGCCGCGGCCCGGGGCTCGGCGGTCCAGTCTTCTGCCCGCTGCGCGGCTGGAGCGGCGGCGTCGGCAACAGGCAAGCTTAAAGGAAAAGGAGATGATCGTGTCACTCGCCTGCCCGCGGGGGCGCCGCGCCCCCGCTCCCGGCCCCGGGCCTCTCTAGGACCCCCGCCCAGTCCGGGGAGGGGGTGCCGCCCCTCCGCCTCCGCCCCGTGCGCGCAAGCAGGGGCGCGGCGCCGGCCGGGCCGAGCCCGTCCCGAGCCGCTGGCTACTCCCTCCCGCCCCTCTTCCCTACCCGGCTTCGCCCCCTGGCCGTCCCCCGATGCCCCTCCCGGGCCGCACTTCTCTCCACACGCCGCGTCCAAAGCCCCCAGCTCGGACCCCCGGGCCTGGGCCCGCGCACCCCGGGGATGCCAGGGCCCGCGGGCGGGCGGGCGCCGGCGCCCTCGGGGGAGGAGGTGGGCGCGGGCCCGAGTGGGTGGGGGCTGCTCTCAGACCCCGCGCCACCAGGGCTCCTCCCCCGGGACCCGCCGCAGCCACTTCCCCCAATTTTTTTTTTCCGGGCAAACTTTCCCGGGCCGTCCCGGGGGTTGGTGTGGGAGGGGGTGCCTCCAAGTTTCCTCTCCAGACTGGGAAGCTCACGGTACCTCCACCCCGCCCCTCGCCACCTAGGCGCCGGGGCGCGCCCCCCACCACCGGCGCAGGCAGATCCCAGGGCGGGACGGCGACGGGGTCAGGAACTCGGGCACCCAAGCCCACCCCTCGCCCCGGGGCGTCCCGAGAGGGGCCACCGCGCCCTGCGCCCGGCCAGCCAGCAGTACTGAGCAAAAAGAATTGATTATTGATTGGGTGATTGGGATCGCTGAGACTCACGGCGGGCCGGGCCGGCGGGCCGTGGAGAGGAGGAGCTGGCAGGGCTGCATTCGCTGCGGGGTAAAGCGGGCTCACTTACGGGCGGCCGCTAGGGCGCTGGTGGGCCGGAGCTCACTGGGACGACCCCCCGGCGGCGGCGACTGAGCGGGAGCCGGAGAGGCGCGGGCGGCGGCGCATCGATGCGCTGCGGGCTCGATTGCGTCTCCCTAGGCCAGCTCTTGGGCCGGGAATGGGGCGGCAGCGGCGGGGCCGGCTCCGGGCGCTGCCGGGCGGCGTTGGCGGGAATGCGGGGGCGGCCGCCAGGCCCACTGCCCCCAAGGCAGTGCTGCTCCCGGGCGCGCCGCTGGGGCCCAGGGAGTTTCCTGGGCCCCGCGTCCGAGAGTCCCGGCGAGGGCCGGAGCCCAGTGCCCTGGGACTGGCTGCCTGAGCGCTCCGGGAGCTGCAAACCCTGGCCTTCTTCCTTCCTTCCTTCCCCCCCCCCCGCCTTAGGTTTCTTTTTTAGTCTCTTTCTCCCTCTTCTTCTGCCCCCTCTTCTCTTTATTTTTTCTTTGTGATTGTTTTTGCAAGTTTGTTTTAAAAGTTCACAGGCATGCTTTCTTTTTTAGACTAGGAGACCGTGATCTCACCCTGACGGTAAGATCAAAAGTCTCCGCTCGCCCCCAGCCTAAGAGCTTGGGCTCGGTCCAGACGCCTCCCTGAATGCAGATGTGCCGCCGCCGTCCTCCCGGGCTATAAAGTCGTCTCCTGCGCCTTGGCGCGCGCAGGAGCTCTCGGAGTTGCGGGATGCGGACCCCGGGTGGTTGCGGGAAGTCGGAGTCGAGCGGAGGCTGGGCTCGGAGGCTGGCCTTGTGAGGCGAACTCGGGGGCGGGGGCGCGGCGTGCAGTTGGTGCCTGCGGCCGCAGAGGCCAAAACGACTGTCCCTCCAGGCCCGGGAGACGCGGCC
This sequence comes from Balaenoptera musculus, assembly GCF_009873245.2. Taxonomy (NCBI): domain Eukaryota; kingdom Metazoa; phylum Chordata; class Mammalia; order Artiodactyla; family Balaenopteridae; genus Balaenoptera; species Balaenoptera musculus. The sequence continues at coordinate 20,396,441 of NC_045803.1, read as the reverse complement.
GTAGGGCGTGAAACGCTTTTTGCGAACGAGAAAACGGTGAGTTGGCAGACGCCGCCCGTGGCCTCAGGATTCTAGGATTCTGGTTGCGGCACTGAGCACCACTTGCCTGAAGGAGGGTAGGCGCCGCGGGAGGTCAGCTCCTGCCAGCCCCCGGCTCACCTTCCACGCGCCGAGCGCCCACTTAGGCCCGCCGGTTGTAGCGAGTGCACGGCGCTGGGCGCCGCGCACGGAAGGCTGAGAGTTTCGCCTTGGCTTGTGCTCCCCCCCTCCTTCTTTCCTTCCTCGCGCTGCTCTCCCCACCTCAGTTGCCTCCGCCCTCCCCCCCTGCCGGCCGTGGCCTGAGCTCCCGTCTCCGCACCGCCTGCAGCCACCGCCTGATCGCTGACTCGCCCTCCCCAGCTCAGGCGCCGCGCGGAGTGCAGTCCGCCCCAACATCTGTCCGTCCAACCATTGGCGCATCCATCAGTGTCAGTGAGCTGCACATCGCCGCGACAGCCCGTCACGCACAACACGGGTTATGCGGAGTGCATATTGCGACCGCGCTACTTTGCCCGGACACGCAAACGGGGTTCCGGCCCGGCTTTGCACAGTATGGAACCCGGATCTCTACGGGGATCTTTCAGCCACACGCACTCCCTTGAATATCGGGACCTCTAAACATGACTAGTTTTGTAGGCCATTCTAAGGATGGGACAGATGCAGGGGGACAGTGTCAACCTTGCATTCCATCAAGTTCTCTCTGCCTCTTTTCTGTGCACTGGGTATGGCATAGGAAAGAAGGAAGGGAGGTTTCCCAAAGCCGCAGCACGCACAGTATAGACCTATAAGTTACCTTAAGTCCGTGGCTTAAACCCGCTTCAGCTGGGCCGAGTCTGAGGCTGTCGAGGTCGCCAGGCAGGTCTTAGCCAGGAGGTCTCAATCTAAAACTTTGCCAGGCCCCGCCTGGCTGCTTTGTAACATGGCCTGACAGTGAGGAGCGAGAGAAGGGAAGAAAACGCGGATCCCAGTGAGAACCACGGGCTAGATTTAGGGAGAAATAGTGTCTGGGTGGCAGTAAGTCTGTAATTCACATTTTATTTACAGAGGGAGAGAGAGCAGGGCCATACTTTGGAGAAGCCGGTGCTTTGCAGGGGGTTCCCGGCAATTCTTCCAGAGTGCTGACCCCGGCGGTGGTGGCATGTTCCACTGCTTTTGCGTCTTGCTTTTCCCTGTCGCCCACCCCCGCCCGCCCCACAGTGTCCAGAAGACAGACACCTTCACATATGTCCCTGATCATATGATCAGTCTGGCCGGGCCTTTCTTGTCCTCCCAAGAACTTAAGAGGAAGAGCGAACATAGAACCTACCCCTCCTCGGACATCTGCGGGGCGGCTGTCCCTGGCACTTTCCCTGATATATCTGCATTATTCCTACTGTGAATGTATCTGTCCGGGTGCCTGGTGAGTTCGGCTCCTCCGAGTCGACTACAAAAGCAGGTCAAACCCTGTGCGTCTATTCGTTCCGCGATTCCCGAGTTCGAAGGGATACAGGAACTGCTTTCCGGCGTGCGCCCAGGTCTGCGCGGTTCCGGAGAAGGCCAGAGACGGCCGCGGCGGCGCTCGCTGGGGCTCCTTCCTCGGGAAGGACGGACCACGCTGTAGGGTGCGGGCTTCGCGCACCACATCCAGCGGCCGAACCGTTTTCACGCTAGACTAGAGGGCGGAAAAGCCCGCGCCGGGCGGAGGAGCTAGAATTATGTATAAGACACCTTGTATAGAAATCTTTGTACCCCACTCTGAAGAGTTGCAGAGACCATTCCTTTGAAAAGCAACAACAGGCTTCCGCCCCGCAAAAGCACCTGGCAACTTCTTACACGCGTGAGTCACGCAAAAAGTAACCTCCAGGCCAGTTAAATGCTCCCCCCTCTGGGAAGTGCCATGTTTCTGGGAATAATTTTTTACACCCCTAAAAGTAAAAGGAGGAGAAGTTGCCCAAGGGACAGTGGGGAGACACCAAAATGTCCGGTGGCAAACGCCCGTAGGGGAAACTGGCGGCTCCCGTTGCGACCAGGTGGCTCACCCTGTTAAGAGCCCCGAAAATTCCCAGGGGCCATGAAGACAACTCCTGACCCCCAAGATTGCGCCTGGGGCCCAGTAGAACCCCGCTCCTTCTCCGCGGCGGGATGCTGAGTCCTGTTCAGTACAAATGCTTCCAAACGCGGCTCCTTCAGGTCAGGGGTTAGAAGCCCGACTCGAGCCGAGCTCTCGGAAGTCAAGGAGCCGCAGGCCGCAGTGCCCGGGCCTACCTGAGCGGGTCTCTACCACCCCGGGGGTGTTCCGGCCCTGAGCTAACCCGAGCCCGACCCGGACGAGTTGGGGAGGTGGCAAGTACGCAGGCGTGGCTCCAAACAAGTGTGCGGTGGAGGGGCAGGGATCCGGCCGCAGCGCGCTGCGTCTGGAGTCGGGAAGTTCGCGCTGGGGAAGGAGCAGGCGGGTTACCGCCGGGAGGCAGCCGAGGTTGTCTTCAAGGTGCGGTTGAGGGCAGTGGGTGAGAGTCCGCCGGACCCAAGCCAAGCTGAATGAAGTGTGTCCTCATTTGGGATGGCCAGGAGGGAAAAAGCCTTCCGGAAAGAAACACCCTTGAAGCTGCCGGCCCAGGCCGGGTAGCCAGGGTAGGCTGGGGGTCCGGGGCCTAAGCCCAGACCTTGAAGAGGTGTTCTCCGTGCCCCGAGGGAGGCGCGGGCTGCCTGGAGGGACAGGGCGCGCTCTGGGAGTCTGCACCCCATTTTTAGTGTGAGGGCATCTGACCGGGGCGGTGGGCCTTTGGGGAGCCACTGCCTGCCCAGCAATGCCAGGGGAGGCGGCGCCAAGTGCTCTCCAGCCCTCGCCCTCGGGAACGCTGGCGCTCTGGTCTGGGCGCTTTCACACTTCTCGCCACAATCTGGGCTAGGCAGTAGGAAGTACCCTGGGTGCAGGGAAGCTGACTGCCAGCACCTGCACACCTCAACCAAGAATTGGGCCAGGGACCTCAGCCCCTGCCAGAACACGAAGGATTTGGACCCTGGGGCCAGGCCCTAGCCAGGCGGTTAATTGTTTGCTAAAAGTGCATTTACACAGCAGTGAAGTTTGTTTCTCTTTTTCCGGTAGCTTTGTTTTAACGAACCAGATGTTTTGTCTGTAAATTCTCCCAAGAACTTTTACAGTTTTGACGTGCAATAAACCTTCGAAAATCGGAGCGGTATATTAATGCCACTTCTGTGGAGCCTTTGGGGAGCTGCATCAGGCGTGCCTGGATGGGAGCTGAGGGCGGGGCAAGGCACTCCTGGAAGAAAAGTAGGAGACATATTGGCCCAAGGTCAAGAACTGGTGTTGAGAATGTGCAGCTCCCCGCCCCCCTCCGCCCCACCAACGCTGGGGTACACAAGCTCCCAACCCTTCCCCTCAGGCGGGGGCTTCCTACTTTGTAAATTTCTTGTGGCTCCGCCACAGAGGCCTGGCCCAGCTTTGCCAACTACTCTCACTGCAGGTCTGCCAATCCCACCAGGACCACCCGACTCAAAGGCAAAAGGACCTATGATCTTCCCTGGACAGCCTTGAGGTCCGCTGTCAGCTGGGGCGGGGCAGAGCAAGGCGGCCCCAGGCCGTCCCTGAACTCCTGGACATGACTGGGACTTCCTAAACTTTGGATGGAAGCCCCCCAAAAAGCCAGGGCTGGCAGGTCCCCCTCCTTGATGCCTTATTTTTTTTTTTTCCGACTCGGGATTTCCAGGCAGTTATAAACGTATTTCAAGACAAATACTAAAAACTATGCACCTAACAGGGAGGGAGGGAACACGGTTATCAGAGGGGAACCAGGTCTGCCTACATACCCATCTCCTAGCTGGGTGATTGGTAGGGACTACTTTCTGGGGTTTCCCAAGACCCGCTAGGGATTTTCCTTCCCTACCACCCCCGGGCTCTACTCTGCTCTCAGTACCGGATTTTCAGATATGGGGAGCCCAGTTTAGACTCCACTCCCCTTTCTTGTATAATTCTCTTTCAAGCCCAGTCGTTCACCGAACTTTCAAAAAAACTTTTTTAGGAGACCTAAGATTAAAGAAAATAGAAAGTCTTCGTGTTGCGGTCTAAGAAGGACAGATGTACATTAAGGCCAGTTTGGAGGGCACAATTACTGGCAAAACGCCCTTTGATCAAATCCCACGCGTTGACCTCAGTTGCGCGGGGAATTTCCAGAATTACTCGCTGCAGCGTGGCGTGTTTTTTCCCACTCTGAGTGAAATGGATTTTTATAAACCATTTAGGCAAAGCTTAAGGAAAAAAAAAGAAAAGAAAAAATAAACTACACTCCAGACAGCTGCAGCCACGGTGGGGCCCGCCCCTGGCTGGAAGTAAGCAGCTCCTTGCTAGCTCGAAAGCGGAGGTGCTCATCTCTTCCCGCGCGGCTGCAAGTTGCGCGGAAAGAATCGTGCCTGTGAATCACTAGGAGGCTGAGCTCAGGCTCGTGCAATGCAGCAACCCTGGAGAGGAGGAGGTCTCAGAAATCAAACCACCAGGTCTTCTCAGACCAGACAGCCCCAGTGTTGCAAGCCTGGTGACCTCATTAACCAGCCAGTGAGTTTGCAAGACGAGGAGGAATTTCGTTTCCCCTTTCTCCTCTTCTATATCGCTCTTCTTTTCTATCTTTTATATTATGGTTTTGTGTTTGTCGCTGGATATAAAAACGGGAAAAACCCGAGACCTAGCGCAAGTCTCAGTAGGGCAGGTACAATAGAGGGATACTGTGCTGGGGCCTCGTTCTTTTTCATTTTTATTTCTTGAAACTTGGTGCATATCCCTTGTATTTCCAGAATAGCAGAGCCAGAATTCTTTGGGACACGGTGGCCAGCAGATTCAGATTCTTTGTATTCAGATAGTCTCTTATCTTGGCAGCTTTGATAACTCCCAAGAATTTACTCCTCCGCACAGGAGCTCTAAATTCTCCCTTCCCTCTTCGTCTTTCGGCCACTTCACTTTCCCGAATCTCCATCTTCTTTCTTCCTCCTACTCTCTGGTTCCTTTTTGTTTTCTCTTCTGTCAGTCCCCTCTCAACACCGTAAGAATTCGCAAAGATAATTTATTTCAGGTCTACCAAGTGCTCACCCCAAAGAGGTCGAGTCCTCCTCGCTGTGACAAGGCAGGGCGGTCACCCGGTGCACAGATCATGAGGGAACAAAATAGTTTGTAGCTGCTGCAGTTTTTGTGGGGTTTTTTTTGGGGGGGGGAGGTCAGCAATCGGTTGACACTTGGTTTAAAATAAAAGAACATGTTAAGAAGTTTCAAAGCTGCCAATAAAAACCTTTAAGTGGCTTGTGATTCAGTGCCTCGAGTTGAGGCGGTGGCATTGGTAAATGACTCTAATGCCCAAAGAAAAATATTACAAATGCAGCTGTCTCGGCCACCAATCGGGCGCCGCTCTCCTGCGCGGGCGGTGGCTCCTCTCTGGCGCGGAGGGCACCCACATTTGCATGATAAATTGACCAGACTGGCGGCAGCCAATGAAATATTCAAACTAGGCCAGGGGTTAGAGGTGGAGTCCCTGGGGCGCCCCCTTTGAGCCCGCGGCGGCAGCTGGCTGTACCACCTCTCCAACAGCGCCCTCTGGAGGCGGGACGGCGGGGACGCTGCTCCCGCCCCAGGGACGGGAGGGGAGAGGGGGTGCTGGGGAGCTCCCACCGCTGGCCTAGAGGACTAGGCGCTCTGCGGTCTCCATGTGGGTCTTGCGCTTGGACCTGCTGATGGATGGTAGAGGCAGGTGGTGACGCCAAGGAGGGGTTTAAGAACAGCTCTAGCCTCTTGACTCCAACTCCCCTCTCTAGGTTCCCGTAACAAATCTAGCATTTCTGTTAAAACAGAGTGTTTGTTCCACTGAGATCACTTCAAGATAAGACCCTCGCCCACCCCAGATCTTGACCACCCTCTCCAAAGCACTACAGTATTGAAATTCTGGAGCAGACAAATCCAACTTGCCCTGAGCGGAGGACTGTGCGTCCACGCAGGCCAGGCTTTCCAGGGCGCTGGGAGCTGGGACCAGATTGGGGCACTGTGGGAGCCTGGCCCTTGGGAAAGCCTGAGCAGGCGGTGCCAGTGTGCTGACGGCGGGCTTCAGCAGCAGAACTCCTCCCCTGGAAAAACACATCCTGGAGGAAGCACCCACACCCCGAGGCAGGAGCTCCTGTGAGTGTGCAAAGGCATGCGAGGAGGGAATGTGTGTACAGCACCAGTCAGGAGGAGTGTGGAAATAAGGGAGTGTGCAAGTGCACATAGAAGGGACTGGCTCTGCTATGGTGCTGGCCTCTGGACTCTAAGGAATGCAGGGACTCTGCAGGTGCAGGGAAGCTGGCCTCCTGGCCTGGCTCTGACCGTGGCTCAGGACTCGGCGGGGACCTTTCTCTGGGACACTGGGTTGGCTTCCATCAGGGACCAGCGGATAGCTCTTGACTGCTCAGCATCTCTCCCTTCCCACCACCCCCCATGGCTCATCGATGCCAAGTACCCTGGGACCCACCATGCCCCTGCAGGCTCATATATATATATATCATTGAAGTATATTTGATTTACAGTGTTGTGCTAATTTCTGCCGTACAGCAAAGTGACTCAGTTATACATCAATATACATTCTTTTTTTATATTCTTTTCCATTATGATTTATCCCAGGAGATTGCTATACAGTAGGACCTTGTTGTTTATCCATTCTAAATGTGATGGTTTGCATCTACTAACTCCACACTCCCAGTCCGTTCCTCTCCCCACCCCTTCCCCCTTGGCAACCGCAAGTCTGTTCTCCATGTCTGTGAGTCTGCTTCTGTTTTGTAGATATTTTTCAGGTACCGAGTTTTTAGAAGTGCAATTGTCTTTCTCTGCTGTGGAGTGGTGAGCACACTGCCCTTTCTCCATCTCAACAGGACTTAGAGTCAGATCCCAGCTGAGGACTGCCCCAGGGAGAGCTTGATCCCTACCGCTGCTCCCTGCCAAAGGCAGGTGGTGGTCAGCCTACAGGGAAGTGTGAATTCCAGCGCAGAGGGCCCTCTAGGGCCCTCTCTGGAGACACGCTATACTCAAGTCCGTCATCTGCAGGCATGCTCCTAGTCCCCATTCGCCTGGAGAGGGGGCACCCTGGTGCAGGGGGGCGGCAGGCTCTCAGAGCCTTGACCCAGGCTGGCTAACTGTTTGTAAAGACACATAGAAAAAAAATGGTAGGTACTGACTACAAATTTGACAGAGACTGAATTTTGACTTTTGATCACCTTAGAGATATTATCAATACCTTTAAACTCTGTGGCCCAAATAGGGGGATTGATTCATAAGAAGCCTTTTGCATCATTTAAAGCAGGGGTTCCCAACCCCTGGGCCACAGCCCAGGTACCGGGCCCTCACAGCAGGAGGTGAGCAGCAGGCAGGCGAGCGAAGCTTCATCTGCTGCTCTGCCCCCCATTGCTCCCCATCGCTCATATTACCGCCTGAACCATCCCCGCCACCCTTCCTGGTTCATGGAAGAATTGTCTTCCACAAAACTGGTCCCTGGTGCCAAAAAGGTTGGGGACCACTGATTTAAGGTGTTTAGGAGTGTTTTGGCTGCCGAGAAGGGGCTCTGGCTCTGGGTTTCCTGGGAATACTTGGGGGAAATAGCTGCGGAAGGGGTAAGTTCAAGTACAAATGGTCCTCCCTACTTTTCAAGAGAATCTTCAGTCCCTGCCAACTTGAATGCCTGGGGGTAGGGTTTCCACTAGGAGAAGGCATGCCGGTCACAGTAACAGCGAGGGCCTGTGGAGTCCCCCTGGCTCTATGGCACATGGCAGGGAGGGCTCCCTTCAGCAGCCCAGCAGCCCACAAACCCTCCTTCCTCCTCCTCAGGCCTCACCTGTCGGCCAGGAAAAATGAGACTTGAAAATGGGCCAGAGTCGTCCTCCAATGGGGAAATTTGTCTTGGAGACACGCCCGTCTCAAATGTCCAGAAATGCCACCTCTCTGGAGGATGGTCCTATCTGGGGCACGTCAGGAGTCTAGAAGGTAGACAGCGAAGGTGAGAAAGTAGAGAGCTGGCTCTCCAGCCCAGGATGCATGAAGGCATGTGGGAAGGTGACTAGGAGAAGCACCGATCAGTAGCACAGAAGGGCCAAGTGAGCAGCAGGGCTGCTCTGGGCTGCACGTTTGCACACGGCAGGTGAGTGCAAGCTCTGCCCATGTGATGCAGGGCCTGGCCTGGTGGCCTATAACTCACCAAGTGACCTCAAGCAGATTGCCCACGCTTTTTTGAGCCTCACCTCCTTCATCTCTAAAATGGGCGGCTCTCTCCTTCCTAAGCAGAGGAGGACTTGGGGAGGAAAAATTCGATCAAAGTCAGAGAAGTCCTTTGAAGCTTTTGCTCCCTTGCGCTGCCTCCCAGGAGCTTTCAGGGTCAGACCGGGGTTTGAAAGAGGAACGGTGTTACTAGCTGTCTGCCGATGGGCAAGATCCCACATCCCAGGTAAAGTGAGGCTTCCCTGGGATGATGTATGTTGGTGCTTTGGTGAAGAGCTTGACATACACTGGTTGTCTAATGATAGTGACCCCTCCTCCAGCCACTGCTAGAGGGGCTGCCACAGGGTCAGACCTCCCTGAAGACAAAGGCTTATAAGCAGGCTGAGGTGGGATGCCCTGGAGGATGCTGCAAGCAGGTGCTTCGAGTGGGACAAAAAGGAAGAAAGGGGGGAGGTGCGGAAGGCAGGGCAGAGCACAGACCGCCTGACTTCCTGAGAAGAGTGGGCATTTGTAGGGCGAGTAAGGTGGATTCTCCAGGCCTTTCTGGGAGTTAATTAAAGGAAGGGGTTTGGCGAAGAGCCTCACTGATATTTCTATTTTCCCTGTTAGTAGCGACTGGAATTTGCACCATCCAGGTCAGATGGAAAATAGAAGCCTGGCAAATCTGACAGTCTCATTGATTTGCTCGCCTTGCCATCGCTACTTGAGAGAGGAAGCAATGTGACTTCAAAATTGCAATTAGGAGCCAGCCTGTTAAGGGTTCCTCTCGTGAGCTCCGGTGCTGTGCGGCTCCCAGGTCTGCCTTGTCTCATTTCCTGAGGAGGTAGGTTCATTCATAGTTTTGAATGAAGCAGGCAATGCAAATATGTCACACCTCCTCAGGGTAAGGCTCATAGATGCCTTCTGGCACTTTGCTCTCATTTTGGTCAGGCCTTTGAAAGAATGGCAATTTTCTCAATGTTTTAAAAGTATTAACTTCCTTTCAAACATTCTTTAACCTTTAATGTTTTGTAACTTGATGAAAAGGTCATTTTGTTCTGAGGATGCAGCTGTTCCGTAATTGTTCAGCTATCAGGGTGAATTCTATCCAAATCCTGAGTTCTTTAATGGGACCCAAACCACCACACACACACACACACACACACACAATATAGATACTATTTTTCATTGTTCATCCGTGTACATGTATGTGTGCAGGTCTACATATTTGCATCTATGCACACACATATGCTTCTAGAGACTTGGATTTAGATTAACATCTCTACATTCTCACAGAATGACTTCTTTACGGGAAAATATCTATAAAACTTAACTTTTTTGAATGGTAAGGTTTGCTAAAGATTGGATGATAATCATTTCTTATGCACTGCACATGTTCCTGTTTCTTCAAAAAGGGTTTAGTCAATTTCTAATTTAACATTTCATTGTTGTGACTACAATAAATGCATCCAGAAACCCAGGTGACTTGAGGTGTTTTCTGTCTGTCTTCCTACACAGTGTCACGGGCTCTCGTAGCCATTCCCTGCCACGTTTACCTTTCTAAGCCGATGGAGTCTTGGAAACAGACGTCTGGGCATGTTAGATTTATATTTTAAATAAAGTCAATAGGCTCAAATAGGAAAATGCATGAAGTTTATGCCTGGACCCACAGTAGATATTTCACTCACTCAAGAGGCATTGGGTGTGGTCTCCTGCGAGTCTGGGTCTGGCCCTGATGATTGATTTTTTTTTTTTTTTAAGATTTATTTTATTTATTTATTTATTTATTTATTTATTTATTTATTTATTTATTTATTGGCTGCCTTGGGTCTTCTGTTGCTGTGTGCGGGCTTTCTCTAGTTGCCGTGAGCGGGGGCTACTCTTCGTTGTGGTGCATGGGCTTCTCATTGTGGTGGCTCCTCTTGTTGCAGAGCACAGGCTCTAGGCGCGAGGGCTTCAGTAGTTGTGGCACGTGGGCCCTAGAGCTCGTGGGCTTCAGTAGTTGTGGCTCATGGGCTTAGGTGCTCTACGGCATGTGGGATATTCCCGGACCAGGGCTCGAACCCGTGTCCCCTGCATTGGCAGGCGGATTCTTAACCACTGTGCCACCAGGGAAGCCCCTGATGATTTAATTTTTTAAGATGAAAGATCTCCAGGCAGATAAGGAGCAGTTGGGCAGGATAGCTGTGTCAAGTCTTAGTAGACTCGTGTAAGGCACAGATCTGGTCTGAACTATAATGAATTAGAAAGAGCACTCCGTCAGATTAACACATTAGACTTAAAAGGGAGAATTGATACTTTTCAAAGGATTCAACTTTTACTTAAAAGCAGACACTTTTAAAAGGCCTCTGGCTGGAATAAATGGTAATGAAGTAAAGCAAAACTTGTGACCATCCGGGTCGTCTCTCTCTGGGGCCACTTCTCCAGAATCCCCTCGGACTCATGTTCACAGAGGCATTTTTCATAATCGCCATAACAGTTATCCAGGTTGTGTGTTATACATATATGGCGGGGTGAGATTTCTAAGTCACAGAGTATGTATATCTGTAACTCCCAACTGTTTTCCAAAGTGATTATGTCAATTTTCACGCCCACAAGCAGTTTTTAAATGTTCCCATTGTTCTACATTCTTGTCAGTTTATGATAGTATAAGCTTTTCTTCCCCTTCTTTTTAATATTTTCTACTCTACCGTCACTCTGTGTTTAATTGGCATTTCCATGAATGCTAATGGGATTGAGTACATTTTGATATGTTTGTGGTCACTTGGATTTCCTTATTCATGGGGTGCCTGTCCAAGTCCTTTCCCCATTTTTTGTTGGATACGTTTTCTATTGTTCATAGAAGTTCTTTATTGCCCAGTTTGTTTCAAGTTGCTTTGGAACTGTGGATCAGAACAGAAGTGTTTCAACGAGCTCCCTGACTGCATTTCCTAGGATGCTTTAGTCTGCAAGTAATACAGCCCCCTGCTCACACTAGCTTAAGGAAATTGTCTAGAGGTAAATCCTGGCTCAATTATACAAACAGGAACCTAGATTTCTCTGCCCTCTCTTAGCTCTGTGTTCTCAGGATCATCTCATCCTCAAGGTGTTTTGTCTCATGATTTCAAGAGTGGTCACAAGTGGTAAATGGACCTGCTTGCCTCTTTGTCCACATCCAATAGGAAAGAGAATTAAAATAAAAAACCTGTCACTGGCCCATGTAACCTATGTCCTTCCCTCCAGTTTTCAGGGGCCACTTCTGTGGACAGTGGTCATCACCAGGGAATGCCATACCTTGATAGGCTTAATTCCTTATAGGGTGAAATGAATGAGGGGCGGGGCAACCTCAGAAGGCCACCACATTCACTGCCAAGCCTGCCAGGGTTTTAAATTTTTATATTTTTAATTTGAATAGAGTAAAGTTCACTCTTTTGGTATACAGTTCTCTGAGTTTTGACAAATTCATAAGAGTCGTGTAACCACCACCACAATCATGATTTGGGAAAGTCCCATCACCCCAAACACTCCTTTGTGCTACCGTTTCATAGTCAAAGTATCCTCCTGCCCCTTACTCCCACTTCCCACGCCAGGAACCACTGATCTGTTCTTCATCCCTATTGCTTTGCCTTCTCCATGATGTAATATAAATGGGATTATATAGTATGTCACCTTTGGAGTTTGGCTTCTTTCACTTAGTATTTGAGATTTATCCATATTGTTGAATATTTCAACAGTCTGTATGGATGTACCACAGTTTGCTCATTCATGCATCAGTTGAAGGACAGTTGGGTTGTTTCCAGTTTGGGGTGACTATGAATAAAGCTGCTATAAACATGGACATAGAGGTTTTGTGTAAACATAAGTTTTCATTTCTCCTGCATCTCAATGTCTAGGATTGGGATTGCTGGGTCTTATGGTAAGAGTAATGTGTAACTTTAGAAGAAGCTGCCAAACTGTTTTCCAAAGTGGCTGTTATCATTGTGTATCCCCATCAGCAATGACTGAGATCATACAGCAATGACTGCTTGCTTCTAAAGAGGTCTTAATGGATGTGTAAATGCTTTGCAAAGAGTGAGGGTGCTACCAGGGTGACAAGGTGGGAGACTTCAGAAGAGGTTGTTCTAAACTCAACTCGGGGCTCCCAGCCTGTCCTGCCCTGTGCAGACAGAATATTTCCATCTTCAGGTCGTTTGCTTCTTTCAAGAGGAAATGAGTAAGCATCATTCTACGCATTTGCGAATGAGGGCTTCGCACTGCCTCTCTTGGATGAACCATCAAGAGCGAGATTCCATGGCCTTGTGTTTTATTCCTGAACTCACAAAGTAAAATGAAGTACGGGCATTTGGAACACTGTCATGCTATGTGGCGAGAACTAGGCAGAGGAACCCATCCAGACGTACAATCAAAACGTCAGGGCTAGCAGGGACCTTAAAAGCTCTCACTTTGGACATGATGACCTGTCACATACCCAGGTCCCCAGAATCCCAGCCCAGGACTATTTGCCTCCCAGATGCGGGACAGGGTAGCTGCGACAGGCTTATCGGTCGTGGCAGCTGTGCACTCAGGAACAGAAATGAGGCTAAATGCTAGGTACCCTGTGGCCAGAGCACCGGCATCCCGGCTTACATCCCCCAAGCCTTCGCTTCCTTCATTTTAGTGCCCATTTCTGAGGTACCTCCACATTTCAAATGTCCTGAGAATATGTTTAATTAGAACTTGGCCATACAGCCTTCTAAAATAAAACAGAAGGGACCAGCTAATTATATCGCTCAGCATTCTGTGGCAAACATATATTTTTTAATAAAACACTTCCTAACCAGAGTAATCCCTTGAGAGGCAAATCCTCATTTATAAGAAGTTTCCCAAAGGGAGTTAAAGAGAAGATGGCTTATAAAGAAAAGAGACAAAGAGAGCGGGGAAGTGTTTTCGAAGAGCTTTTAAAAGATACGCTCGTTCTGAGGTTGAAGTCCAGATATTTTTAAAGATGCAAATTTTTATGTCAAATGTCTTATCATTCTTTCCTGTATTTTCGATCATTTATATATCCCTCCCCGCCCCTTTTGATATTACCATAAATGCCCATATTTCTCATTCTGGCATTTTTTTCATGAGTACAATATTTAAATAAACAGGTGATTTTCTCACAAAGCACTGCACCTCCCGCTGGTTCCCACCCTCTCCTTTAGCTCTGCGACCACCCACCCCAGCCCTTCTCCTTTCGTGGGGCAGTGCAGAGCGGAACGTGGGGCTGGGTCGGGTCCTCCTCGCAGTCTCTACAGCCCAGGACAGGGAGGAGGGCCATTTAGGCCCTGTTGCAGCACGTTTCTGGATGCGGTGGTCTGACAGGACATTTGCACTCACGAGGCTGACAGCCCCGGTTAATAATAGCAGTAAGAGTGAGAGCTAATGTTTGCTGGAGTTTACCCCACGCTGGGCAACATGCTAAGAAGTATAGGTATCTTACCTAGTTTCATCAGCACAATACTCCTGCAATGTAGGTGTTCTTACTCCATTTTGCAGATGAGTAAGGCGAGACCTGGAGAAGTGAAGGACCTCATGGCTATTAGAAGGGGTAGAGCTTGCATTTGAACTCGGGTCTGTCGGCCCCAGGGCTCGGCCCCAACTCTCCACACCACAAGGCCCAAGGATGCCAAGCATCTTCAGATGTGCTTTGTGCCTCTCTTCATGGTACGCTGGGTGGCACAGGCGCTGTGCTTTCAGTTAAATCCTGTGTCAGTTTGGGGTCCCGGCAGGAAAGAGGACACACTCAAATGAGGATGATCCAAGAAGGATTTCCTGAAGAGGCTGATGGCAAGGGGGAAGGGATGCACAAGAAAAGGTGAACAGAACTGTCAAAGCTTGAGGCTTGGGGGGAACGAGATGAGATGGTCATTGGTTCCTGGAAACCAGAAGGAGGGCATCTTAAACCTGCCACCTTCAGAAGACCCACAGGGAGGTGACCAGGGATTGACATCTCCCATTGCCCTGCCTTCCCTTCCTCCCCTCTCCTGCCAAGACTCCACTTTGGGTAAACCCCACCAGAAGCTAGTTGGCAAGGGTTGAAACAGCCATCCAGGTGGGCCTCCCGGGCCCAGCGCAGGGGAAGGAGAGCGGGAAGGGGTGCGGCAGGAAACCAGCAGAGGTGCAGTACCCTCTTGCAGGGCTGTGGGCCATGCCGGCTCTGTGCCGGGCAGGAGGAAAGAGGGGGACCACACTGCAGTGGCTGTTCTCAAGGAGTCTTAGGTCGATGGAGGACATGTGTACTTGGCTAAGGAACTACATGACCCACCGGGTAGACGCTGCTTGCTGTGACTGTGTGTGCTTCAAAGGGGCAATCCAGAATTGGCCTGCCTCTCCACCCGCAGCTGTTTACAACCCTCAAGCAAACTCCTGAGATTGGCCCTTTTGACTTGAGACAAGATGTGTACAATTCTCTCTTATCAAAAGCTTGCTAAATAACATTTAATTGTAAAACTAGAAAGAAGAAAAGGGAAGTCACTCACCTCCTTCTCCAAAGACGATTGTAATGGTTTGGTAGAGCCCCTTCCACTCGCTTTCCCCTGAGCTTTTCCTCTTGGGTTACAGTCGTATTGTGTGTGCAGTTTAGAATTTCATATTTTTGATTGAACATTGTCACAGCGTTTTGCCATGTTAGAATAAAATCTTTGTTAAACAGAATTTCTGATGGCTGCATAATATTCCATTGTATGGATCTTATAGTTGATATTATCATTCTTCTGCTATTTAGATGTTTAGGTTATTTTCTCTTTTTCATTCATATTATATAACGCTACAATAATATACTATAACTTTATGTATAAAGAATTTTTCACACTTCAGATTACTTCTCCAGGAGGACATCCCCAAAATAAAATTACTGGATCAAAGGGATAAACCTTTGTTTAACTAGGCAGTAAAGTACCTAGTACCATGCTGGCTGCAGAACAGACTTTCAGCCTTTCTGATGGTGGGCATTCATGTGAAAGCTTTTGACCAATTAATAACTCCTCCAAGGACTTTCCTCTAGAACAGTGTTACAATATAATGCTGGCTACATATGCAATTCTACATTTTATTATAGCCCCATTTTTTAAAAAAAACAGGTGAACTTAATTTCAATTATGCGTTTTATTTAACCAATCATAGCCCTAAATTCTCACTTCAGCATGTCATCAACATAACATTACTAGTGATATATTTTACATCCTTTTTTCATGTAAATCTTTGAAAGCTGGTGTATGTATTATGCTTACAGCACGTCTCAACTCAGACCAGCCACATTTCAAGGGCTCAGTAGCCACACAGGTAGCTACTAGCTACTGTATTGGGCAGTACAAGTCCAGAACAAGGAATCTACCAGAGATATT
Source organism: Balaenoptera musculus (assembly GCF_009873245.2). NCBI lineage: Eukaryota > Metazoa > Chordata > Mammalia > Artiodactyla > Balaenopteridae > Balaenoptera > Balaenoptera musculus. Next base: position 20,380,862 of record NC_045803.1, on the reverse strand, counting down.
TGCCACCCTTGGCATCTTCACCTAGTCCCCAGATCCAGCTACCTTTTAATGCCTCCCTCAATCCCCTTACTGGCCTTTGGATTGACAGTGAGTCAGGTGGTCAGGTGTAATATGACTTCTGTACCTTGGCATTTTTACCTCTTTCCTGCCTTGCTAACAACAAATCACAGCACCTCACCACCCCAGTTTGTTTTGGACTCATTCATTCAGAAATATTTATTGAGCACTTCCCAGATGTTAAGCCCTGTGCCTGGCCCTAGAGATACAGGTGAACAAACAGACTTTTCTGGCGAATTAATTACAGAACTTGTCAGTGTTCTTAGGGTCTAGTGGGGAGACAGACTTTAATCAAATAATTGCACAAGTCTGTAATTTCAAACTGTGATAAGTGCTGTGAAGGAAATGTACATTTAAAAAATGCTAACCCTTGGGTCACCACTTGAGTGGCTTGTCCCTGGAGGTGTTTAGTAGAAGTGGTCCAGCCCCCGGCCAGGCTGTCTTGGTGAACACTGATGTGACAGACAAGAGGTGGATGAGAAGACCTCAAGATCCCCCTGGTCCCAAGCATCCATAAGGAAGTTTCTAGGGCAAACAGCAACTCACCAGTTCTTAAGTCAGTGACCCAATTCATCTATTTGCGTTTCTCCTCTCCAAAAATACTTGAGGTCAGCTGGAACACCAACACTAATGAGGAAGCAGAAGGCAACTCATTCATTCATTCAAGTATCAATTCTTATCGAGTAATCTATGGGAGGTCAGGCCTTGCTCTGGACATTCAGGGAAGCAAGGCCAGTGTTCTCTTTGGCCAGACAACAGTGCCAACTGGGCACACTTTCCCAGAGAAGATAACAATTTAAAGAAGAGGAAAAATCAATGCCAATAGAACTCCTTTTCTGGTTCCTAAAATGATATCGTCCCCCGTGGCTGATGCTTTGAGCCTGGGGCCGTGCTGGGCAGCTTGAGCCCTGGATGGATGCAATCTTGTGAGCGCCTCAAACCTGGCCAGATCAATAAACAAGAGGCAGCACTGAAGCCTGCTGGGTGGAGGGGGGCTGGGTTCAAGGGGCAAACTATACCATTCCTCTTCTACCCCCTGAAACAGGATGGGGACCCTCCCTTCAGCCTGAGGTCCCCGGGGACAGGGTAATTTCGGCTGCACTTGATGTAACCTATACATCACTGTCTTCTTGACCAGCTCTCAAATTAAACTCTGATGTATAAAGTTAAACAAAAATGAGATAAAAATTGGCAGAGGTTGAAGAGGGTCAAAGTAGTCAAAACACAAGGTAGACTATTGCTCCTTTTGATTTATGTTATTCTGTACACTTAGAAAAAATAAAATTATAAATCTCCCTGAGACTTTTTTCATTGAGAATGAGGCATTACTAATTTATTTTCAATACAGTCCCAGGTTTCTCAACAGGGAGGAGCACTGTGGCCATTGTTTCTAGTGAAGACACCACAGCTCAACCTCAGAAGGGGCCTGTGACGATAAGAAAGCATCCCGCAAAATTAGAATCCTTAGGGAGCAGCCTTAACCAGGATGCCGTGGCATTGCTAATGTCACAGACCTTGGGGTCTGCTCTGCCTCATTTTCTCATTCCGTCCCCACAAACTCCGACGACATGAAGCGCACAAGAATTTATTGTCCCCCTTTGATAGCTGAGGAAACTGAGGCTTAAAGAAACTGCATCTCTTCGATAAACATTGACATGCCTAGTAGGTGCCGGGACACAAAAGTGGAGAGGACAAAGGCCTCCTCTTACAGACCTTGCCTTCCAGGGAGAGAGCAAATAACCAAGTTAAGTGACTAGAAGTGAAGTACGATCAGGGGTAGAATGAATTGCTGTGAAGAAAATGAAGCAGGAGAAGAGAACAGAGAGGTGGGGATGTGGAAAGCCAATGGAAGGCACCATCAGGTTGACAATTTTGGAAGATCACAAGGGCAGCTGTGTGGATAACGAGGTTAGGTGGGCAAGGGCGAGATCAGGAGGCCAGTGAGCAGGCAGGGACCGTGGTCCCGGCAGGACACTGCGGTCAGTTGGCCCAGGGAGGTGGCTGTGGTGGTGAGTGAAGATCTATTTTGAAGGTAGGGCATCTAAAAAGGATGCTTTCTACTCCAGTGGGCTTTCCACAACAAAACACAACACAACCTGCAGCCACATCCTGACACCGACGTACCTGAATCCCGAGTCAGCTGCTTCTCAGGGGGGAATAAAGATGGGAAAGATGGGGGCTAAGACAGCGGCAGCAGAAAGCAAGGGTTCTGGAGAGGGGTACCTGGTCCGTATGTGTGTGTGAGTGTGTGTGTGTGTGTGTGTGTGTATGAGTTGTGACACACATTACCAACTTTGGCCCTATTTTTTCCAATTGATTGGCAAAGTTAACTTCCAGCCCACTTACCTCTGTTCTTTCCTTAAGCTCTTAGTCTGGCCCTTGTTTCTACCACTCTGCCGAAACCACTCTCTTCAAGGCCATCCGCATCTTCTATGTTGCCCAGCCTGTGACCAGGACAAGTGGACCAGACATACAAGTTTCCTGACACAGTGGCATCTCAAGAGGTGCCTGATGCCTACCTGCCTGGCACCATGGCATGGATTTCTGCACAGATGCTACCTCTGCGGGCAGAGGCCAGGCTGAGGTTTATGTGGATGTCAAGACCAGCCTTCAGTCTGTTTTCCGATGCAACCACAGCTGCTGCAGGGCCCATCTCATCTGAGCAGCTCGACAGGTACAGGTGTGAGGGGTCCGCAGGTAGAGCTCAGCCCTGACATGGCCAGCTTTCTCTCTCTGTAGAGCACCAGCAGCCTTGGGCCAACCTCACCAAGTTCTCTGGAACTTCCTCTGAAGGTCCCTCTCTGTGCTGGCTCTGGGGGGTGTGGAGCATCAAAGGAGGCTGGGGGAGCAGAATAGCTGGTCTACCAAGGCCACACCCTGGTTGGGGACACAAGTAGACTGCATCTCTCATTCTCATTTGCAGTTTGGTGTGGCTGTCTAAGTTTTGTCAGATGGAACGTGAGCAGAAGTGATGTGTTCTACCTCCAGACCTAACCCATAAAAAGCCCCTGGGAACACTCCTCCATGCCTTTGCCGCTTCCATCAGCTGGACACACATGATGAGGAGGAACCAGGGAAAAGTGGAGCCACAAACTAGAAGGAGCATGAGCCCCTGAGTGACACTTCAAAGACTGCCATGTGAGCAGGAAATAGACATCAACTGTGTTGAAACTTTGCATGTTGGACCTATTTGTTACACAGCTTGGCTGACCCTAATATAATTCCTGTTCTCAGGGAGTTTACAGTCACATTAAAAAGACTCAGTTGCACAATTCTGGTACAACAGTAAGTGGCTTAGAAGAGGAGGTGGGTCATAGAGTTTGGGCTTTCAGTTCTGAAGTCCTGGGCTACAGGTTCCTGGGCCTGTGACCTTCCCATCTAATCCCTTTTCTGGAAAAGTGGAGAAGAGTCAGATTGAGGGAAGGCACTTCTGGCAGGGGAACATCACCGTCAAGGGCTCACAAGCAGGACTTAGAACAAACAAAAAGATGAGATGAATGTCAATTATCCTCAGAAGGGGAAAATAAGAAAATGGTCCTTAAATACCTAATAACTTTGGCTGTCACAGGTAGGACAAGGATCAGAGTTCCAGAACTTCTCTCTCTGACCTAACAACACACCTCTTTAGTTCCGGAGAGTGGGTAGCCCTGAGCCTGGTGTGTGGGGTGTCGGTCTGCCTTTCTCTTCCAGCACCCCTTCTCCAGGCTGGTCCCTCCAACTGTTGTCTGGGCTTTAGGGGATAAGTTCTTCCAGACTCAGATGCTTGATGAGAAGAGCAGCCTTGCCCTGCTTCCTCCAGAGGCCTGTGAAGAAGGGGATTTCATCATGTTTCTGAGCTGAGGATCCTGATGGAGGCGTCTAAGTATCAGCTGAAATTCAGATATGGTCTTTGTGGTCCCAGTTCCCGGCTGGGCACTGGCAAGTGAGGCTGGGCTTCTACTGTCTGTTTCCAACAAGCTTGGGAACAGAGCAAACTGCTCATTTCCAGTTTATAACTGAAGACGCAGAGTCCCAGGTTAGGGCCCTTGTCATACTCCAGCCCACACTGGTGGCAGAACCGCAGAGGTGTTCAAAGCAACTACTGTCTCTTGTTGTGGACTCTGCACTGCCCACACACCCTGACTGCACCCTAATCGATGGTGCTGCTCTGGGCACACCATGACAAGCACCGTGGAGCAGGCACCTAAAAGCTTGGGTCCTACCCCAGCTCCCTGTTTTGACTAGTGGTGTGACCTTGGCCTTCTTACTCCCCTCTCCTCTCACCCCCGCCCTCATTCCTTCACAATGATTATCTCACAAGTTTTTGTTAAATTAGCATTCACTGTTTATTATATAAATATTGTTCACTGTTGAGTCAGGTAGTGTACTAGGATAGTTTGATTGTTTCTATCCTTTTTTTTTCTGAAGCCAATTTGCCTGACTTTCTTTGTACATGTGGTTAAGTTTTCCCACGCTTACAACCTCTCAGCAGGACTTTCCACAAGGTCGAACGTATCAGATGTTCCATTGCTGTTGGAGGAGTCCTCTGACGTCACAGTCTGGTTCCATACTTGGGTGACTACACAGCTGTCGTCTGGAGTTCTTCCTCACCACCAACCTGGGAATTTCCTTCACCTCTTTCAGCCATTGGATTCCCTGCTTCCTGGAGCTTCTGTCTTTTCTTTCTTGGTTTAATCCCTCCTTTCAATGGTGCACAACCCCCAGTAGCTTTCTGATAATGTAGTTATGATGTCTGGGTTAAGCTGGTAGGGTTAAGAAGTTTCTGCCTCTTTCCCCTCTAAATAATTATCCCCCATACCAAAAAAAAAAAAAAAAAAAAAAGGGCAAATAAATGAGAGAACAAGAATGCCAAGCAGAAACACAAACCACTTTTTTTTTACAAAATGAGCTGACAGCCTTAACCTGATAGTGCAAAGGATAGAACACAAATGGGAGAGGCTCGGGACCTTGTTCTACTATGTTTGCAGCGGCGCAGGAGCCAATCTGCCAGGTGGAACCTCAAGTAGCTCAGGACACACCACACAAGGCTTAGGAGACACCACACATGGCACAGGACACACTCCGTGGGAGGAGTGTGGCCCCAGGCCCCCACTCATGAGCCTGTGACTTCCTCCCCGATTCTTTTTGGAAGATGGGAGGTTGACCCTGTTGAAGGCTAGAGTGAATATCAAACCCACAGCAGGGGGATTTGGGGAAAGTCTGCTGCTAAGCATAGGCCCCCAGCTTCCTCTCCAGTCTGGTTCATGGAGCAGAGGCAGGTCAGGAGGCCACCTTTTCCTTATGGAACACAAATCTAGGAATTTTAACACGTGTAGATTCCTGTAACAGCTACTATAATCAGGATCCAGGAGAGTTCCATCACCCACCCCCCCAAAATAAACCCACTCCCTCACGTTTTCCCGTTATAGACATAGCCTCCCGCCACCCCAGACCCCTGGTAGCCACTGGTCTGTTCTCCACAATGTGTCTCTTCAAGAATGTCATAGAAGTGCAGGAATAAAGACGCAGATGTAGAGAATGGACTTGAGGACACGGGGAGGGGGAAGGGTAAGCTGGGACGAAGTGAGAGAGTGGCATGGACATATACACACTACCAAACGTAAAACAGATAGCTAGTGGGAAGCAGCCGCATAGCACAGGGAGATCAGCTCTGTGCTTTGTGACCACCTAGAGGGGTGGGATAGGGAGGGTGGGTGGGAGGGAGATGCAAGAGGGAAGAGATATGGGGATATATCTATATGTATAGCTGATTCACTTTGTTATAAAGCAGAAACTAACACACCATTGTAAAGCAATTATACTCCAATAAAGATGTTAAAAAAAAAAAAAGGAGAACAAAAACCAGTAAATTAAAAAAAAGAAAGAAAGTCACAGAAGTGGAATCAAATCACATGCATGTAACTTCTTGAGACTGGTTTCTTTTACTTGGCTCATTGCTGTTGCGATTCATCCAAATTATTGCATGTATCAATATTTGTTTCTCCTTGTTGCTGCTACAAACATTTTTATATAGGTTTTGGTGTGAAGATAGATTTTTATTTCTCTTGGGAGGACACCCATGAGTAGGATTGTGTGGGTCATATGGTGAGTGTATGTTTATAGGTAACGACCAAAATTTTTCTAGAGTGACTGTACCATTTTTCATTCCCATCAGCAATGCATGAGAGTTTCTGTTGCTAGACCTTGCCAGAACTTGGTATTGATAGTATTTTTAAAATGTTATCCATTTTAATAGGTATATAATGGTATCTCATTATGGTTTTAAGTTTAAGCCATTATTTCCCTAATGGCTAATTATGTTGAATATTTTTCACATGCTTGTTTGTCATCCTTACATCCTTCTGGTAAAGTGTCTCTTGAAGTATTTGCCCATTTTTTAATTGAGTTGTTTGTTTTCTTACAGTTGCGTTTTGAGGGTTCTTTGTATATTTAAAGGTACAAGTTCTTTGTTGTATTGAATAAGTGATTTACAATTTTTTTCCCCAGTCGATAGCTTTGTCTCTTCATTCTTATATATTTTTTTTTTTTAAATTAATTAATTTATTTATTTTTATTATTTTTAGCTGTGTTGGGTCTTCGTTTCTGTGCGGGGCTTTCTCTAGTTGCGGCAAGTGGGGGCCACTCTTCATCGCGGTGCGCAGGCCTCTCACTATCGCGGACTCTCTTGTTGCGGAGCACAGGCTCCAGATGCGCAGGCTCAGTAGTTGTGGCTCACGGGCCCAGTTGCTCCGCGGCATGTGGGATCCTCCCAGACCAGGGCTCGAACCCGTGTCCCCTGCATTGGCAGGCAGATTCTCAACCACTGCGCCACCAGGGAAGCCCCATTCTTATATTTTTGAGTAAAAAATTTTAAATTGTGATCCTGGAGACCATCTTTAAAGTCATTCCCATCTCCCCACTAATATGCACTTATTGAGCACCTGTGGCAAGCAGATTCCTGCTAGGCATTGGGCTGCAGAAGACTGATGGAATTTAGTGCTTAAAGAATCATCTGATGAAGCCACTGCCCTTCCCGCCCCACCCCCCCCCGGGGGCGGGGGGCTGTCCAGTTTAGTCCCTGAGCCCTGAGAGGGGCTCGGGACTTCCTCAGAATCTGTACCCTCAACTCTGCTCGGTTCCAACTGGTCCATTAGAATTATGCCCAAGCATCCCCATCTTACCCACACTTGCAAAAGCTGTTTCCTCCACCTAAGTGTAGTCTTCCCTCCTCCCCACCTAGGTCAACCTTGTCTGCCCTTCCAAGCCCAGCCTGGAAAATCCACCAGGCCCAAAACCTTCTCTGATCCAAAACTTCTGTTTCTTTGTCTGTTGCCTGCTTTGACTATGTCGGCTTTTCTGCCAGCTGATTGGGTTTTGAGGATTAAATCACCTATATGAAACTTTTAGAAATGCCCAGCACAGAGCCTATTAGAAAATATGTTTTCCATGCAAGTTGCTGCAAAACCAGACAAGCCCCCAAACCCTGAGAGCCCCTCATTTTAAGGTTCCCTCCCATCCTTCCTTAGAAGCCAGGGTCTGACAGAGGGCTCCGCAAGATGCCTTCAATGACAGTAAACCGGTCCATGTGTAACCACCTCAGGCAAAACCACAGCACTGTCCCACGAACCTACTGGAAATAGCATCTTCAGCCAAAGGGCAGCACTAAGGGTGGGATTTCAGGTGCCTCGGCAAGCCAGTAGAAGAATTTCTGAGTAGAAGAATTTCTGGTTGTTCCAGTGTCCTGCCACAAATGGTAGGCAGACCTGGCTGTGAGTCTCCCAGAGTGCCCTAAGTTTCCTTTTCTAGGATAAGGGCAAATAAAAAGCAAACCCCATACTGGAGTCCCATTTAGCAGGCCCTGTTCCCAAATGTCGATTCCTAATACGCAACAGCTGCTGCTGCGCTTTCTTCTGGGCGAGTGATTCATGTCTTTGCTCAAAAAAGATAAGCAGAACAAATGTTTACTTAGATGGATAACAGAGGGACAATTGGAAAACAGAGACTGGCAACTGGAAATATTTTGCTGCGATTTGATCCATGACAATGAATCTGAATTAGTCATATGGTGCTAACTGGCTGGGCTTTCTTGGGTCCAGAGGCAGAGGAGTGGGACAGAAGGCAGCTCCCCTTCCTGGAAGAGGAGTGCCAGTGACGAAAGGGCATGTGAAGAGTAAGCCATAAAGTTTGCTCAGAGCATGTCAGAGCTGCTCCTTCCTCCCCAGGTGACTCTCCCTGACCTTACTTGGTACCCGATCCAGTCCCCTCGCCAGAGGAGCCATAGAGAGAAGGGGGGCAGAGAAGGGAAAACTCTGCACACGCATGTCTGGTGCCCCTAAAATCCATGAACATCTTCTTACACATTCGGAAATTAAAGAAAACATTTAACTTTCTGTGTGTATGCATGAGAAAAAAGCTTTAAAAAAATTCCAAACACCCACTGTAATGAATTTGAATCTTTGGGACAGTGGTACCTATATTGACTCACCTAAGGAGGAAACATGTACCTTGAATGTGGAAACCTTGAATGTGGGGCTGTAGAAGAGGACTTTTAGTCTAATTAGGTTTACATAATTTAAAATCTTGCATCCTATTTTATGCCTATACACTATGTACAGTTGTCCTCAAATATATTATTTAGTAGAGAGACCATAAATATTTCTATAAGAAGGGAGAAAAGTCAGAGATGTAATTCCATTTTTTTTTTTTTTTTTTGGCCCCAAAGAGAAAAATACTATGTTTTGTGAAAAACTTCTTAAAGAATCGGGAAGAAAAGCTCAGGAAAAATCCCACACTCGGGTCCCTTCTCACCTCAGGTCAGAACATCTGCTGTTAGTGCTAATGAGTCTGGAAGGATAATTAAAGTCATAGGGAAGGTGTACTTTCTCAGAGCAGCAACGCTGTGCTGAGCAGGGGACGGGGCTGTTTTAACAGCAAACATGAACGTGGAGGGTGGAGAAGATGAGGAGAACCTCATCTTCACAGGTGGGTTTTTCTAAGCATGTGATAAAGTGTATAAACTGGGTGACATGCTCCTCTCCTGCTGTCCACAAGCACTTCTGGTGGGAGGCTCTCTGGGGCTGAAGCGGAGGCTGGGGGAGGTGGGGTTGGACCTGGGAGCCCACGAGTGGGTGTCCTTCTGTAATGGAGTGGACAGCTGTCGGTTTTGATGGCCCAGCTCTTTTCCCTCCTTCTTCTACTGACAGCACTTTGGTTTTCCTTGGAGGAAAGTGCTCCTCCCATATTCTCAGTCCGTGATGGTGATTTTGGGTGATTAGAAACTGCGTCCCCCTCCCCCTCCACTGGCCCCAGTTCCAGGGAGAACCTGTGGTCCAGCCTGAATCAGTGAGCTGCCTGCAGCCAGTCTCCTGAGGCTGGTACTGTGTGGTTCCGTGGCCCCATCTGGCCAGCTGAGAGTTGGATGCAGGACTTATGCCTGAATCTCCAGGGATGAGAAGCAGCTTTTCTGCCCAGTCGCTGAAAGGAAGGTGTGATCTTGGGGCCGCTGATGGGCATTCGTTTGCCTCATGTCCAGGCATGCTGCGAACGAGTTCCCAGGACAGAGTTTAAGCCCCTGGCTAGGACACCCTTAGACCTCTCACTGACTCATGCCTAATCCACGTGGATGCTTTTGTCTGTCTGTTTTTTTATTGCCCTTGCAACAGTGAGAGTCGCATACACCCATCTTGGCCCAAGGCAGAGCGGGAGGAAAGGCGTGAAGATGAGGGCCAGATTTAGGTTCCACTTGGGGACCCTGGGCCCTCCTGAGGGAAAGCGCAGGGTCCCAGTGCGGAAGCCCCTCCATAGCTTCCCCGACGTGTCCAGCGCCCGCCTCCAGAGGTGGGGAGGCCCTGTGTGGCCTCCTGAGACCAGGAGCCATGGGCGGCGCTCACCATGGCCAGGCTCTTCCTCCACGCCCCACAGTTTGCCTCCTGGGACAGGGAGCCGTCGATCAGAGCTCTCGGGAACCACTCCCCAGGCTCACTCCGAGCCCTCCTCGGTCTGCCGCGAGCTGGCTTGAACTGCTCAAGGCAGAGACCAGTTTCTCCAGCTAAATGTCCCCAGTTCCTCCCACTGTGTGCATGGCTGTGGTCCAAGGACCTCCCGCCAGTGGGGCCTCAGTGCTCTCAGGCCGGTGTTCTCTTAACGCGTCCACTCAGAACTGATGCAGCTCAACTGGCCTGCTCAGAAGTGAAAGATGGGGCTTGTATCTGGGCCACCCAAGAGGCCAGAGGTAGTTAAAACACCACTTCTCACAGTTCCTGGAGAAACAACCAGAGTTATCCCTACCAGACCTAAATTCCCTGCATACTCTTGGTCCCCAAAACTCAGGACCCTCTCTCCCTCCCTCCTGGGCATTTGTTCTCCCTCCTGCTGGAGCTCTCTGTCTTCCCTGGGTTAGTTCCTGCCCATCCTTTTTTTTGGATCTCAGTTTGAATGGCTCTTCCCTGCCCCCAAATTGGGCCAGACCACTCTGCTATAAGTCTTCATTCATTCATTCATTCATTCATTATGTTGGGGTGTTTGTGTTTTTAAACAGCATGTGTTACTTTTCCTGAACAGGCTGCACCCAGCTGTTCTCATATGAGCTCACAGTTATCTGACTGTCTGTCACCCTCTGTAGCTCATAAGGACAGGCCTGTGTCCCTTGCACAGCACTGTGTTAAGAGAAGCTAGTATATTTATGGTGGGCTCTCAGTGAATATGTGAATGCATTTGTCCTTTACTTCTTTTTTTTTTTTTTTGAAGTTTCAGAGATGCCTCCTGCTCTTTTTTTTTTTTTTTTAAATTTATTTAATTAATTTATTTTTTTTTGGCTGTGTTGGGTCTTCGTTTCTGTGCGAGGGCTTTCTCTAGTTGTGGCAAGCGGGGGCCGCTCTTCATCGCGGTGCGCGGGCCTCTCACTATCGCAGCCTCTCTTGTTGGGAGCACAGGCTCCAGATGCGCAGGCTCAGTAGTTGTGGCTCACGGGCCTAGTTGCTCCGCGGCATGTGGGATCTTCCTAGACCAGGGCTCGAACCCGTGTCCCCTGCACTGGCAGGCAGATTCTCAACCACTGTGCCACCAGGGAAGCCCCTGTCCTTTACTTCTTATATGCAGTTTTCTATCTTGTCATTCTTGCCAAGTCTTGACCTCCCTACCCTCAAATATGTGACCACAACTCACATTTCCCTAAAACCCATTCTCAGGTGACCTCAAAAGAGGGGAGGATGGATCAGGAATTATCTGGAACAGGCAGAGCAATGAAAAGCCAATGATTCAGGCAGAGGAAGGTCTGGTTTCAGAAGGTGTGGTATTCAGGTAGGTCTCAGAATTGCTAAGCTCTTGGAAACACAGGGCAGCAGACAGGGATGGTGACAACTTCAGGCTGTCACCTTGTAGCCTTGCAACAGAGGGGTTTGCAGGATTCTGGCTGTAGTCAGGGGCATTGGTGCTGGGGCTCACTCTGCAGCGTGCCCATCACCCTGATGGCTCCCTGGGCCACTGATGAGTGTGATTCATACCAGGAGAGGTGATACTGCTTTTACTAGGAAGCCCAAATGTAAAATGAACAGACGTCCAGGAGGCCTGGGAGGTTTTGAAGTGTCTGTGCCATAAAACTATATCAAATATATAGTCTGGGTTAACAGTATAGCGTGTGTGTGTGTGTGTGTGTGTGAGAGAGAGAGAGAGAGAATCTCATTAAATATTTGTAATGACTGCATTTCAGAGGCCTCTGACCATGGCCTTGCATGCTGTCTCCTGGGTGTGAGTATACTAATCTGCGAGGCTGAGTTGAGAGCTAGCGGCTGGAAGGCTGGGAGCTGGGCCAGAGTTCATCTGCAGGTCCCTGGCTGGCCCATCGCTCCAGCTCTCCTGGTTGTGTCATCAGAGAAGCAAACAGCATCCTGCCTTCTCCCACAGTGGACTATATATTCCGTAAGAACCAATCCAGTTGCAGATCAGAGAATGAGCAGTTTCTGTGGGTCTTTCTGCTGCCCCAGGTCCGGGGTTCTCTGGTCAACCACTATACACCTAATCTAGGGTTTTAAACAATATTTGTTTACCTTTTCCTAAGTATGTAAAGTAATACATATTCATAATAGGTAACTTGGAAAGAAAATATTATTATAACATCATTGTAATTCCTCCACACGGAGAAAATATATTGGTGCATTTGCATCTAGTTTTTCCTTTTTTTTTTTTGAATTTGGCCACACCGCATGGCTTGCCCGATCTTAGTTCCCCGGCCAGGGACCAAACCCGGACCCCAGTAGTGAAAGCGCTGAGTCCTAACCACTTGACCGCCAGGGAATTCACTGCATCTAGTTTTTCATTAATAAATATTTTGTAACAAAACTACGACCTTATTATTTATTTATTTCCATATCTTGCTTAACAATATGTCAAGAATATTTTATTATCATCATTATTACTCTCTGAAAGCACACTTTTTACTGGTTGCATAATATTCCACTACTTTGCTATACTATTTATTTATTTAAATGTTTTTCTTCCAGGCTACTTTTATTTATTTATTTATTTATTTTTGATAATTTGTATTGGGGTATAGTTGATTTACAAGGTTGTGTTTGTTTCAGATGTACAGCAAAGTGATTCAGTTATACATATACATATAACTGTTCTTTTTCAGATTCTTTTCCCATATAGGTTATTACAGAATATTGAGTAAAGTTCCCTGTGCTATGCAGTAGGTCCGTGTTAGTTATCTATTTTATATATAGTAATGTGTACATCTTAATCCCAATCTCCTAATTTATCACTTCCCCCTCTGTTTCACCTTTGGTAACCGTAAGTTTGATTTCAAGATCTGTGAGTCTGTTTCTATTTTGTAAACAAGTTCATTTGTATCATTTTTTATCCATTTTTACTGGTTGAATTGTATTCCACTATTTGGGTATACTACTATTTATTTAATCAGTCTTCCATCACTGGATATTTAAGGTGTTTCAATTATTTTCCAATAAAAAGTAGAAACAAATGAACACTCCTGTATATGGATTTTTGTGAGTGTCTCTGATTATTTTCTTAGGAAAACCTCAAGACCTTTGTGGGACCAACTGGGAAAGAGTGTTTCTCCTGCTCAGGCCACTTGACTGGTAGGGTGTTAGCTCGGAGCAGTTGGAGGCCCTGTTCGCTGCTTTCTGGAGGATGAGGCCACTAGGAAAGTATAAAAGAGGAGGGGAGAGACATGGCTTCCTGATGATGTCATTCAAACACCTGGATCCAGCTGTATCTGGATTTGTAGTTCTTTTGTCTACAATGCATTTTACCTAATTCAGTTTGAGCCGGTATCTTTCACTAAACTCTTGTCAAACTCAGGGATGAAGTGCACAGTACTAGGGCTAGAAGTTGTGCTTGAACTTCTACGATAGCAGGTGACCATCCAGCCTCTGAAGATCTGCTGAGAATCTTCCTGTGGTGCCTTTAGACTCACTATATTTGAAGTCAGCCCATTTCCTTGCTGAAAATTCTGAACGTTAGAAAGTTCCCTCTCATAGTAGCTAAAATGTATTTTCCTATACTTTTTATTCCTGGATGAAGGTTGGAGAATACCAGCATCCTTATCGAGGACGCCAGGGCTAGTACCTAACTCCCTCCAAAATGCCAGTGATGGGTGAAGTTAACCCATATCGCAGGGCTGGAACTCATGTACCACCAGAACTGACACACAAAGCCTCGCGTTCATACTTGAAGCAGCATTAATTCCCAAACCTCTCGCCCTCGGTTTCCCCTCCTTCAGTCTGGGCGGGAGAGAGGGCTTATTCAGCATGAAGCTGTCTTATCCACAGTTTAGCAAATGTCTGTGGAGTCTGTAAAGTGGTTTCTATCATAATAAAAATATTTTAACTTATAACCTCGGAAAGAGACAGGCATGGGAGTCTTTATGAAGCACAGAAATCCAGATGAGTATAATTTGAAAGTAATTTGAATCGTAATGAGTAATTTTAATGTAAACAGGCAGGAGGAAAAATTTGCTGGATTCTGATATAGTACACACCCCAAATAAATGTCTTTCGATGGAAATATTAGCGTCAAGGGAATCCAAGATGGTGCAGACGTCAGTGGCATAAAAGAGAAAGGATGTTTTCTGTGGCTGTAGGTTGGGGGTTTCAGCAGGAAAAGAAAGGCAGTTATCATGCTATATGGCCCATGGTCATTGCAGATCTAGCTTCTAAATGGAAACCTGGGGCAAAATGTAGCCATTTGAGAATATTGACTGGTTCTTATGAGGCCTGACAGAAAGATGAGCTGTAGGGTTTCTTAGGGATAGAGAGGTACAGGTATCCCCAAATATCAGGTACCTGATACCCCTCTCCACCTAACATCTGCACTTATATTTACCCAGTGCATCTATCCCTTTTGTCCCACTCTTTGTCCTCACTCACATTTATTTGAAAGGAACCTTTACATTATTACAGCAGATGTAAGACCACAATCACTTGCCTTGAATAAAATGAAAACAAGAGAGCGTCAGTAAAAGCTAGCCTGATGCTTTTGCATGCCCAGAGCTCTGAGCCTCAGGTCTATTCCCTTTTTGTTGAAAAAGATGAGCAAAATGTGAGAAAGATGTTTAAGGTGTCCTGACACCAAATTCAGTCTTTGACTTTGTTGTAATCAGAGTGATTTAAGAAAAAAAAAAGTTAAATAAAACATGGGCAAATTTCTCATTGTGGTGTCTACTGTTATTTCATGGGTTGTCCATGTGCTACTTCAAACCTTTTCAAACTACTCCTATTACTAAGTACCCCTATCAATGGAGTCCAGGTCCCTCATTGAACAGATGGGATGCTGAGGACCAGAGAAGGGAGGAAGCCTTTCTGTGGTTCCAATAGCCCCCTAACTCCCAGTTCCAGCTTCTCTCTTGTTTCCATCCCTATTTCTGTGATTCACCACAGCAGCTCTTAAATGAATGTTGAGGGGAATACTGCATGTCCGCGGTAAACTGGGGCAAATGTTTAACTCTCCTGGAAGAAGAAGCAACGTGAGGGTGGTCTCTCTGCATAGGACACACGGCCAGAACCCTGCAGTGCTAGGCTGCTGGCGGGACTCAGGCCTCATCTCAAAGACAAGGACACTCAGCTCGAAGGACAATCTTTGTTGGCTCGAAGTTTGGCTTCTAGAGTGGCAGCTGCTTCTACCAAAGCATGTGCTGTGAATCCAGAACTTTCAGAAGTAATCGCCAACCCTCAAAAAAGACATGATTACACCAAAACTTCTCCGTGTGTTCACACACTCTGTTCACTTAGTGTCTTGCTGCAATATTCTCTGCACTGCATTTTCATGCGATGGCTTTTGCCTTGGAGCATCCGCACATGCAAACAGATCCTGACTGATGTCCAGTTGGGCTCCTCCCCAAATGGGGCCAGATCATTTTGTGTTGTTTATTTCTCCTTCATTTTAAAAATCATGCCTATTGCTTAAGCAGAGAGCACACTTTCAAGTTCAGTGGCAGGTCCGTGGAAAGCTGGAAAGCTTCATTATTTCTACCTCAGGGGGTTTCATCAGTGTCTATCATAGGTGGCCTTGGAACAAGACCTTTGTTTCAGAGACTAATTGAAAATGCAGCTTCCTGGGCCTTCCCCAGAATTACAGAATCTGAAGTTTGAGACCCTTGTAGTCTACATTTTAAAATAGGGCTTAGAGTCCTGTTCGCCCTAAGCCAATGGGTAGCTGTCCTTGCAGGGCAAATATTCATTCTCCACCTGGACGTGCTTCAATATGTGGTTCGCAACCCCTTCCAGCCCTGGGACTGTGCACTTCGTTCTGTAGTTGACACTAGTTTTGGTGGCGGGTAAAACACAGTTAAACTGGATTAGATGAAATGTAGACAAAGGGACTGCAAGTTCAGGTACAGCTGAATCCAGGTGTTCAATCTATTACCAGCCAATCAGTCAATGGATTTTCACTGAGCACCTGCTGAGTGCTAAGTCCTGTGCAGGTCTCTGCTGAGAGGGAGGAGGTCCCTACCTTCAGGAGCCTTTTGGTTTGTTGGGAAGGCAAGGCACATGTTCGAAGAGGCTTATCCAACGTGAGGCAAATAATAATACAAGAAGACGTTCGCAGATATCTGCCATCCACAGGGCAGACCCTGTCCTGTTCATTTACTAACTCACATACCATTACTGCCAACTTGTGCTGGTAACTCAAAAATAATTCTTTATATTCATTTTTCGGTACTGTGCTGAGTTTGCGGCATACACGGATGCATAGCACATAGCCTTGACCCTCCAGGAGCTCACATTTGACTGGAGCATGTGACCCTTGGAAGAGACCCGGGGAGCTAGACAGGTCTGACTGTGACCCCATGCTCTGGAGCTTGGGGACACAGAGCCCCCAGCTAGTGACTCTGGGATCTGGTGTCCTAAGCCGCGGTTCTGTTGCGACCTCTTGTGAAGAAGTCCTGTCTTATATGGTGTATCAGTTTCCCGTGTCTGCTGTAACAAATTGCCAAAAACTTGGTGATTTAAAACAACAGACATTCCCTCACAGTTCTGGAGGCCAGAGGTCTGAAATCGGTATCACTGGGCCCAAATCAAGGTGCCAGCATGGTCTTGCTCCAGCAGGAAGCTCTGGGGGAGAACCCATTCCTTGCCTCTTCCATCTTCTGGTGGCAGCTAGCATTCTTTGGCTTGTGGCTGCATTCCTCCAGTTTTCAAAGCCAGCATCTTCAAACCTCTGTCCGTTCCATCTTCACATTACCTTCTCTTCCGTGTGTGTCAAATTTCCCTCTGCCTCCCTCTCCTAAGGTCCCTTGTGATTGCCTTTGGGGCCACCAAGATAATCAAACCATCTCAAGATCCTTCACTTAATCACATCACATCTGCAAATTACATCCTTATGGGGTGACATTCATAGTTCCAGGGATTAGGACCTGCTATGGTCCGAATATGCAAACCCATATGTTGAAATCTTAACCCTCAAAGACGGTGGCCTTAGGAGGTGGGGCCTTTGGGAGGAACTTAAGTCATGAGGATGAAATCCTCAAGAGTGGGATTAGTACCTTATAAAATAGGCTCCAGAGAGATCCCTCTCCCCTTCCATCTGTGTGGACACAGTGAGGTGATGACTCTGAACCAGGAAGAAGACTTTCACCAGAAGCCGGCCGTGCAGGCACCTTGATCTTGGACTCCTAGCCTCCAGAACGGTGAGAAACAAATTTCTGTTTTTTTAAACTACCCAGGATGTGATATTTTGTTATACCAGTCTGAATGGCCTAAGACACCTGATGTCTTTGGGGTCCATTGTCCTGACTACCACCCGTGGCTTCCTTGGTCATCAGGCGCAGGCTGGGCATACACATATTGCCATAAGTATTCGCTCCACAAATGTGCAGTCTCTTGTCCCCTCTGTACCATTTTCTGGCCAACTTCCCCAGGACACGTGTCCTCCTTGCTAGGGAAGAGCTCAGAGTCACAGGTCAGGCTGCAGCTCTGTGGCCTCCCCGGGAGAGGGCTGGCCCTCCGCCTCCTGTTGGCTGGAGGTTTGCGGAGAGCTCATCATCGCCTTGTCTCTCTCGTGTGAATGCCCGCATTCTGTGAGCAGCAAGAGGGTCACAAGTCAGTGCATGCTCAGGGTCAGTGAGGAAACACAGAGAGATTAAGGGGACAAAGAGAGGGCAGGGCAGGGCGTCCTCCTGCTGGGAGTTAACCTAGCAGAACCACAGCAAGACAGGCAGTCTGCCCTGCCCTCCCAGGGCCTGGCTCTTCTCTGTCTGAGAAGGGATACCAGGCTGCTCACGGCATTTCCTCCATCCTGCATCCCAAGAGCCTGACTCCACACCTACCAATGGAAATGCTGCCTTCCTAACAGGCAAGCCAAGGGGCCCTGTCTTGTCCTGAGTCTCTCTGAAGTGTTGCATTCATATCATGATTTCCCTTCTCGAAGCATCTCACAGGATGCTCAGGACCACCACAGCCTGGTCTTACCACGTCCATTTTCCAGGTGAAGAGACTGAGGCCCAGAGAGGCCAACTGAGGACACAGGAAGGGAGAAGGATGGATAAAGACCCCAGACTATGGACACCCTGTCTGGAGATTGACCTCCTAGTCTAGGAGAAGCCTGTGTGTAGAAGGGAGAGGAAAAGGCCAGCCCTCAAGTATTTCTGGACACAGCCAGCCTTGGCCTCTGCCCTCACCTCTTCCGAAAACCTGGAGGGCTGGAGGACCCAAACACTTAGATGGTTCACACATTCCGGAAGTCTCAGGATACACACAACCTGATGAGGGTCTCCAGGACAGTCTTATTGGGAATTGTGGGTCATTGGGGAAAGGTTTCTACAGATGCATAAGCTGAAGTTTTAACCAGGCCCCTCCTCTTCATCCCCAACCACACAACCCTCCTTATCCCTTACAAAGTCATCAAGTCACTGCAGAGAAGCAGGTCACCGGGGTTGGGGTGGGTAGAGGCCTGGTCAGGCTTGATCCCCCAGAGAAAGTCATCTGGTTATACAGCCTCGGGTCTGATGGGCGATGGTTGAAGTTTTTTGGGGGGAAGAAGGGAATCTGCTCTACCTGTCCCCACTGTGTCTGGGAACTGACCCCAGTTGCCAAGACTGATACTCAGGGCCATGTTGGCCTTTCTATCATCGTCTTGTGGAGTGGAGCCAGAGTGGTTATTTGCCCCAGGCTGAGTGGGTCATCTTCTTTTTGAAGGGACTTAGGGTGGGAAGGCTCTGGGGGCCAGCCTCCTCCCATCAATGTGCTGGGGACAGTGGCTTGCGACCCATGGATTTCTCTCTTCTGTCCTAAAGAAGCAGCAAAAGCTGTCTGCAGAGGGAGACAGAGGAGGAGGAGATGCCAGCTTGGGGCCTGGCAGTGTTCCCATCCTCCCTGCCCTGGGTTCCTCCACTGGTCTCTGCTTCCTAATGACAGAATTCGCTTGGTTGCTTGAGACTGAATGAGTGGCCCCTGCTACTTGCAGCCAAAGGAGCTCTGACGGCAGCTGCAGCTGTGTGGGCCTTTGTGAACAGCACGGCCCCAGGCATGGTTTGGGTGGAGGCCCAAGGACCCTAGATGGAGGGACAGCTGCTCTTCTGACTCCCTGAGGTCCAGCAGGGGCTGGGGCTGGATCCTGCTGACCCTGAGGTCAAGTACCCCCCCCATCAGGAGAGAACAGTCTCTGTGGATGTCCTGAATGGCCAAGTAGGACACGTCATTTGAAAGTGGGACAGGATTCCTGCAGGCGGAGGGAAGCCAGGAAAGTCATTCCAAGGGTTTCCACACTCACTGCCCGGCACTCCTCCTTCCTTTACTTTCTTCCCCGGCCTCACCATTTCCTCTCTATCCCCCCTCTCAGCCTGCAAACCAGGAAAATGCACTCTTTCACCCAAACTCAAGTAAATCATCCAGTGCCATAGAAAGTTACGTTCAACACTAGGGAAAATTGAATTTATCTTAGAAATGTTTTATTCTTCCAAAAGTTCACTTTGGCAAAGTCTAATGTATAAAAAAGCATGAAATACTACCGTTCCAGACGGAGCTGCTTCTCTGCCGAGCATTAAGCCGTGGGGTCCGAATCCCGCCTCACTCCCGTCAACCACTCTCTTTAACTCAAATGCCCATCAATGTCCCTGCTAAATGGGAGTCTTAGGCACATCTCGTCTTATCATAATGTCACGAAACCCATAGAATTACAAATCAGGTTTAAGGCAGAAACCATGACAGCCAAATCTAAGTACACCAAAAGTACATTAAGTATCTGTCTTCATTTAGCACCCCCATTCCAACCCACCGCTCAGCTCAGACCCACTCCACACAGTGCTCAGCTTGACACAGCCTAAGATCCATTTTCGAGTGGACTGAAATATAAATGACAGTTCACCCTGCACACGAACATAGACAACTGTATAAAATATTTAAATAAAGACAGCAAAGAACAGAAGATTGCTGTAAAGCCTTTGGCAGACCCAGCCTTGGGGAATTTAGCAGTTTGAGATTCATTACAAATTTCATCTTTAATGTTATTTTTAGTTCAATATTTTGTAGCACTCAGAAGTAAATCTTGGTATGCTGTCTCCTCTCCCCTGGCTTCCTCTCCTCTGGTGTCTGATCCTTCAGTTTTACTGAAACCTAATACGTTGTCAATAAAATTGATTTGTGACGTCGTAATGCTGTGTGTTGCCGTCTCCTGTTCCTTGATGTAATGGGGAGAGGATGATTGCATGATTTGGCAAAGTGAGGCAGGTTACTCTTTACTGTGGAATAAATTGGCATGAACTTGGAAACCACGCTGCAGCAACACAGAAACTCGCCATGTATTCTTGCCTTTTGTGCTTTGCCATTTTGAAGGTCTAGCTTCCAATATCACTCCTGAATGAAAAGTGTCCACCTGTCCTCTCTAGAGAGTCACCACCTCAGATACAGATGCAAAGGAGAGGAGGAAATCTTGGGTTTCAATACTTACTATTCAATTCCCCTCTCGATATGACTTTCCACCTGGAAACCTCAAGCTGGTTTGGTGCCTCCAAATGAAATTCTAAAAGAGGCACCTGTCCGCAAGCTGTGGGTAGGAGAGGACCAGTTGACCAGAAGCTCTGTCCTGAAGTCATTCTGTGGGCTCTTCAGTCTTCTTGGGAGACTGCAGGGAGAATAAAGCCTTGTGCATGAGGCAGCTGGCGAGGTGAGAGGGAACGCAGAGAATGCTGACTTGCTTGGATGTATGAACTTGAAGCCCCTGAAGAAGGAGCAGAACCCAGAAAATTCCTGAGATTTTGACTGAACTGAGATGGTCATTCTCATTTGTCATATTAGGACAGGCCCTGATTTCTGATCCAGGGAGACGAGGGGGTGGTGAGGAAGGTTCAGACTGAAGCTCAGAGCAGCTTGACAGAAACAGATATTCGACCCCCAAATCAGGTGACCCGTGATATCTGCCAGACAGAGACTTCATAGGCAAACTAGCCTTTCTGTGACTTGGTTTCTCCATATCAAAAATGGGTCTGATGCCCTTGGCTTCCTATTTTATTAGGACAGCTGAGGATGAAGGAATACAAGAACTCTCCTAGCATCAGTGATGTGTTTACATAGGCAAAAGCAAAAGGCGAGAACTGGGGTGCTTATCTGGGTAATTTACACCTAAATAAAACCCCAAAGTTTTTTTCGATTAATTTTTATTGGAATATAGTTGATTACAATATTGTGTTAGTTTCTGCTGTACAGCAAAGTGATTCAGTTATACATATACATATATCCACTCTTTTTTAGATTCTTTTCCCATATAGGTCATTGCAGAGTATTGAGTAGAGATCTCTGTGCTATAGAGTATGTTCTTATTAGTTATCTATTTTATATATAGTAGTGTGTATATGTCACTTCCAATCTCCCAATTTATCCCTCCCCCCTTTCATTCGAAAAGATACATGCATCCCAATCTTTACTGCAGCACTATTTACAATAGCCAAGGAAGCAAACTAAATGTCCATTTAAGGATAAATGGATATAGAAGTCCAATAGTTTGTTTTTTTTTTTTTTATAGGGAAGGATTTTTATTTATTTATTTTTGGCTGTGTTGGGTCTTCGTTTTGTGCGAGGGCTTTCTCTAGTTGCGGCAAGCGGGGGCCACTCTTCATCGCGGTGCGTGGGCCGTTCACTATCGCGGCCTCTCTGGTTGTGGGGCACAGACTCCAGACGCGCAGGCTCAGTAGTTGTGGCTCACGGGCCTCGTTGCTCCGCGGCATGTGGGATCTTCCCAGACCAGGGCTCGAACCCGTGTCCCCTGCATTGGCAGGCAGATTCTCAACCACTGCGCCACCAGGGAAGCCCAGTCCAATAGTTTTTAAAGCAAAGATACTCAGAAGTTTCAACTCTGGAACCAAATGTACCTAGATCATTCAGGCTAGGGATTTGCGGAGCGAGTGCTGTCCTAAGTAACCTGTTGGGGGATGAGAAAGGGGAGGAGACAAGGGAAGAAACCAGGCAAGGATACTGGTTCAGCCAGAGTCTACTTTCAGGTCCATGCGGAACTCTGGAGTGTTAATGGCACCACCAGTTGTCCCACCTTGAGGTAAGGGGTCTGGGCTTTTGGATTCCTGTTGTAGTCTGCCATTGGTTGGGCCACCTGCAGGGTATTTCCAGGTGAGGTGACTCCCCCAGGGCTGAGGATGGTCCTCAGGAGCTGCGCAAACTCGTTACCACTGATATTCACAGCGGCCTGAGATAGGAGCCACGGCCCGTTACAGGTGGGTCTGGCGGGGCACCACTATCCAGTGAAATTTCATTCTAACAGTTCCCCTCTGAGCTGAGAGCTACGCTCCAGATCCATGAAGGCAAGAAACCTCACTGTGCTCCAGTAAGTTTTTGAACATCTCAGAAGAAAAACATGTTCACTAATAAAGGTTTGGGCGGAAAGGAAAGCTGATGATTTGCAGCAGTATCTTAGGAGAGGAAGGAGAGGAAAGGGTCAACTTGAGAGCAACAGAGGGACTGTTTTTGCCTCTATCCTGTGGCATGACATTCTTTCACTTAAGTAGCTGCTGTTAGATTCCATGAGAAAATACGTGTAAAGCATTTCACACCATGTCTGGCACATAGTAACCACTCAATAAACGTTAGCTTGTTATTATTATCATTTTCCTAAATGGTGAGGTCAAACCCATTAGCTGGGTTTTTCTTTTTAATGAAAACTCTGATAAGATAATCCTTGTGAGGTAGAAAGCCTTTGAATCCCTTGTTAACTGGGATGATTAAAATGCACTTGATTATGCTGGGGCAGTGACAGCATATAGATTTTCTTACATGCCCACTCCAACTGAGTGTGGTGACTGCTATTGTTTGGAAGAATTCTGAGGCCATATCTAGGTCCAGGGAGCGGGGTTTCACTGATGAATTAGTCGTGTCTACCACCCACCCCAGAGAAGAGGTGTGAGCATGCGTAATCCGTGGCATCCTTGTCCTTTGGAATCATCAGAATTCATGGCTTTTATTAATCGTAAAGCTCCAAGGAAGCAGAGGACAAGCGCTGCTTCTCTCCTAAAGCAGCAAGTACAAGCTTGGGGCTTTTCACTTTGCAGAGGTGAGGTAGGAAGAAGTCCCCAGAATGTGCCACAGGTAAAGATATTTTCTCAGTAGTACCTGAATTTTCCCAGAAAAGGAAGAGAAAGGAAGAGGGGGAGAAGTTGGAGGAGGGGAAAAAGATCTCCATGATTTGTAGCATCTAATAACTAAAAGCATTAATATCCAGAATATGTGTGGGTCTCTAAACACATAAATAACTGCAAATAAATAATAAAGAGACAAACATCTCGGAAGAAAAATGGACAAGGCTAGAACTTCTTCAATGAAATCCAATGGCCAAAAGCAAGAGCTGCTCAGTTTCACCAGTTGTGCATGATATGCGAAATAAAACAGCATCCTATGCTCCAAACTGGCAAAACTTTTCAATCTGACAACATGAAAGGCTGGGAGGATGTGGGAACTGAGTGGGAGTATGCATTTTACAAACCCTTAGGATAGCAAACTGGCAACCTCTAGAATGACTAATAAGATGTGCAGATCTTCTGCCCTGCCAGCATCTCTGTCTCTGGGTGTGCGCTTCAGTAAAACTTTGCTCAAGGAGTCACATGGAAGGATGCGTACAGCAAAGGCTGAAATTAACCAAACTGCCCATCACCGGGGAAATGGGTAAGTAGAGAGTGAGCAGACATAGGACATATAGCTCACCTCTGAGCAACAGAGAACCATCCAATCATATTCACGGAGAGAATAAGGACAGCCAGAACGACAACTTCCCACTCACCTGCACCATATATGTCTTCTCTGAATACAAAGGAAGCGACTGGAAGCTGTATCCGTGTGGATAATTCTAATCCTATATGGGAGGGATTGGAATGGGGAGGGTCAAAGGGAACTTTAGTTTTACTTATAATTTTTAAGTTTTTACTGTAAGAACATGTTCATGTATTCTTTGAGTAATTAAGTTCATAATTTTTAAGTTTTTACAGTAAGAACGTGTTTGTGTATTCTTTGAGTAATTAAGTTCATTTTAAAAGAGCCCTGGCTCCTGGACCAAACATAATACAGGAGGGTGGCAGGGTGAGGTCAGCCAGATAGATATGCTGCATGTCCCTGTACCCACAGTGGCCTTGGGGCCCCTTCTCCTTGGTGTCCACTGACTGCATCGTTATTGAGCTCCGTCGGAAGCTGGTTACTCAGAGGGCAGCCAGCAGCATCCCTATTGGATACTGCTTGAAGTCACGTTCACAGAGACAGAGATGTAGGGCGGGCAGGGAGTGGAATGCCAGTACTCGCATTACCCAGGCTTTGGGAGGCTCCTGGGTAGGCTCCTGCCATCTCTGGCACTTTGGAGCAGACTGTGAGCAGCAGAGGTAATTTGTTTTAGACCTCCTGCCTTCCCCGTCCACAGCGCTGGATGGTAAGTCTCTCCATATTGACATCTCTGTGGCGTCAAGAGTGGGTGACCCATGACCGCTCAGAGGGGCTTCTTCCTTGACTTCTGCATCTTTCCAGACTCTAAAACCACTAGGCAGAGACACCTCCTGCAAATCCCTCAGATGCAGCTTCTGTTTGGAGGGCTGGTCAGACCTTTCTAGTCTTCCTCACCACCATTGCTGCATTAAAGATGGCGGCCCATCACCTCTGGTTGTCACAGGCTCACTCCCCGGGCCAAGCCTCTTCTCTGCTGGCCAGTCGTCCCTGCAGTGTCTCCTCCAGGCCCAGCCCCTGGGGAAGGCTCCACTCTCTGACTCTCATGAATGCTTTGTTTTAGATTCACTGGTGAAAGACCTGCTTTATTGCCTTTCTCAAGGCTAAGACAAGAGGACTTGACACAGCCTGAGCATTCTTGAGACGGGCCTGGGAGAGCTCAGGCTGGGGGTGGGGACGTGTGTGGAAGCAGTTTCCCCTACCCTCTCTGTCCTTCCATGACCATTCTTGTGCCCACCGCCCCTTCCCTTAATTCACACTGCCATCATCTGTGCCGAGCCGAGCTCCTGGACAGACTTTCTTGCCACCAGTGTTGCCCCCTTCAGCTTGTTTCCTGCACAGCAGCCAGGAGCACTGCTTTCAGGGAGAGGTACTAAATCCAAGTGTCCTTGATCATTGTTGTTAATTATTGAATAGTTGCTGAGAGCATAGGATATGGAGCGGGTCCCAACGAACTCCAGTATGCATACCCTTAACTGCCACGCTGTTCACCACATTGGCGTCGAGAAGAGAGGTCAGAGATGGATGTGGTCCTCAGAGTCAGGAGTTCCAGGCCGGAGTGACGCAGGGGAGGATGGTCTGTGGTCCAGGCAGCATCTGTGGCTCAGAGTCAGAATGTTTCCCTTCAGTTCTCGGCTCAGCTGCCTAGAATTTTGAGGCCACTGAGTGATGTCCCAGGTAGCTGAGCCTAGACTGAATCCAGGTTTTCTATTTCCTCCTGTGGGTGAGGGGCGTTGCCGTCTGAGTGTGGAGTGGATCACTCAAGCCTAGCCTCTCAGCCCGGCTCATTCGTCAAATCACCTGATCAGCAGGAATTTATTGAGAACCCACTGTGTGCCAGGGATTCTTCAAGACTTGCAGGATGCAGATAAGGACACAATCCAACCTTTCATCTAGCAGAAGGGATAGAAATAGAAATTGAAGAGCACAGAGTGGCAGGTGCTACCGGGGCAGAAAGGAAAGGTGCTCTGGACACGCACACGTCCCTCGACTCGGGGGAGGCTCCTTAGTTGACCCCGTCCCTGCATCCCCAGCAGAGTGAGCGGCATTACACAAGCATAGATGTGTGAGGGAGCTTGGTGCCTTCTCCCCAGAAGGTGCATTTCAGAGGGGCTGAGGTCTCCTGTGGGTGTGAAGGTCGAGGAAGAGCTGTGTGGTGTAGCAGACATGGTAGGAGCCCCACCCATATCACATCTGCATCCTCAAGGATGCTCACATGCGATGTTCCTACTGCAAGCCCCTCCCACCACAGGACCCTGCCTGTACCTTGCAGGTGAGGCATCCTGGAATGCCAGGGAGCTTGCACCACCAGGAACAGCCTTCGCCTGTTGGGTGGGACCAACCTGTGGCTCATCCGCACAGGGTCCCAGTCTATCCCAGCAGGCCCGAGCCCCACTGCCCACAGCAGTCAACCGCTCACGGACGCCTGCATGACCCACCTCCCTTTCCTGCCTCCCCCTTCATGTTTCCTGGGATGACCTCCTACATGAAGAGCCACACTGGTGCCCTCGTCTAAGGGCTGGCTTCTGGAACACATCACACAACCTGAGACAAGACATGTGAGAAAAACCTGGTTTGACCCCTACCTCACCCCTTGTGTGTGTCTCAGCGGGCCTTCCTGCCCCATTCAGGAGAAGTTCTGGCGTGTCTGTTTCTGCCACACCTGCCGACAGGTCAGCGGAGCGAAGGCCAGCCTCCTTCCAGCCTGGCAGGCCCTGCCTTGCCTTCTGCAGTCTTCCCACCACAGCCACACCCCTTGTTTACCAAATGCTCAATTTTGGTTATGTTACTATAAAAATCAAGCAGCTGGCAATTCCAGCTTGATTAGCAGGTCTCCAGTTTTGATTAGGAAATTACTGTAGTAATCAAGGTTAATTCTCATTGCAGTGTTCAGCAATAGATTTTGTATTTTGCAGGGAAATGGTTTTCCTGCCTGGGATGGAGAACATCTCATGAAAGAAACCTAAAGAGATGAAAAGAGAGCAGTGCATCTGAGCGGCATTGAGATCGGACGCCTGCAAGACTTTGTTGTCTGTTCTACCTTCAGATAGGCCCTTTCCTGGGGCAAAGGAGCCTGGACAAGACCTCCTGAGAAATACCAGGTCCCCCACCTTGAGGCTTTCTGAGTGTCTTTGAGAAACTTGGGAAATACTTTTTGCTGGAACTGAAATCCCCCAGCTGCTGGGGCCAGGGAGTCAGTGCTGGAGATCAGAGGTGCCTTGAACTGAAGGATGTCTTTAAATGCTTCCATGTGAGGCGGAGGAAGACATCTTCTGTGCAAGCTGGTTGGGGGTAGCCGCTCCACTCCCCACTCTGGGGGCGGTTGCTCTCTCCAGGGAATGAATGTCATCCATGGAAGGAGTCAGGAGTTCCGATAGATGCTCAGGCTTGAGAGAAAGCTCTTGGGACAGCGAAGTCCTGCAGCTGAATTTCATTTCTTACATTGCCCTGGCTCCAGTGTTTGGACTGTGGACCCTGGACGAGTTGGGATAAAGGTGTGCTGTCCCACAGATCGAGACATCAGGCAGGAGAGAGGAGGTGCCCCTCCCCCAGGCTCTCTCTGTGAGCCCATTCCTCCCTGCTGTAACTCCCTGTGCGGTAATCACTAAATGTCAGCAATAGAGGCTTTGTCTCCAGTAGGTGACGTTTGATTTCAGTATCTCTTTGGGGATGGATACTGTCAGTCCCTAGAGTTCACCTTTGTTGGCAGGAAAGTGGCACACGAGGTAAGACCACGTTGGAGGCTCAGATGTGCCCTGGCCCCATCCTACCCTCTGAGTCAGAAGGCAGCTTACAGGGTTGCTCCGCCTTCTATACCATCCTCCAGGCAGCCCCTCGCCCACATGTCCATGAGTACCCACCCCTGCACCCCACCCCCACTGCTACACACACAGCTGCTCTTAGCTCCGCCTGGATATGAAGATGAAACGAGTCCCACTGCAGCCCTGCCCCTCACCCTGTCCTCCAGACAGTAGGAGCTGGTGTGTGCCCTGCTGTAGATCCTGTGCTGGGACACCTTTCTCCAGGACTACCGGGTAGGGACAGCAGCAGATTAAAACCCAGGCCTTGCTCTTGACTTGGCCACCCTGTATTCTTGGGGTCTTGGGGAGGGTCTTCTTTCTTGGCGCCTCCCCTTCCTATATCACCCTTTGATTTCTGGAGTCCTCAAAGCTTATGAGCACCTTTGCAAAGTGGGGATGAGGTGAGGTGGGGCTTTGGACCAGAAGGAGCTGGAGGGAACGCTCCCGTCTGGGATGTGATGATGCGTCTGAATGCTCAGTGTGGGAGCACACCAGGAGCACTGGACTGCTCTGGGGGGAGGAAGGCCAAGAGGTGCCCAAACCTCATTTCAATATGTTCTATTAGGCAGAAGTGAAAAGCTTTTTTTCCTCAACTACGAAATCTGGGTGCCCCAAGACCCCTCAGAACTCTCAGGCCAGAGCTCTCAAATCTTCATCTCTGTGTCTTTGGCAGCCACATAAGCCCACCCATCCTTAAAGTTTTCTTTTGTCACCAATGTTCTGATGTGGCTTTTGGAGCAGTATGAATAAGGCCCCATGGAAACAGAGAGCTCTGGGCAAAGGACCAGAGTCCAGAAATAGTGAATCTCTCCCAGGTTTCCTGGACTAAGAGCAATTAAATTTTCACACCTATTTGGGTGGCGTGGGCAGGAGAGTTGCCAGGGGAAAGTGCAGTAAGGGTGGTGAATCACAGTTCACTCCTCGCTCTGAGCCAGACTGTTACCCAGACTCAAGTCCCATCTAGCCTTGTCTACATCTGATCCATCACTTGTCCAATGTATGACGCTGGACAAGGCACTTACTTCTTTGTACCTCTGTACCTCAGTTTGCTCATCTGTAAAATGGACCTTGTAACATTATTAATTCAGAGGTTTGTGTAAGGATAAATAATACATGTAAAATGTTTTAACCTTTCAAAAAAAGTAGGGCTTAGATATTATCCATTCTTAAGATTTCATAAGCAACAATGGTCCAAGAGGGCAGCCCCCAATGTGCAGTCTTGTGTTTGATTCATGTTTGCTGATGAGCTGCTAGCCAGAGCAAGTAATGTGGCCAAGTCCAGAGTCAATGTGGGAGGGCCTGGAACTGGGAGGTATGACTCATCGGGGCCACAAATGGAACAATTTACTACAAATGTCTCTATTATTGTCTTAATTTTGATGGTGATTATTGGCTTAGAAGAGAAATTCCTTATCATGCCAAGTGAGCACTTTCGTATTCACTCTGGAATGAAAATATGTTCCCAGGTTACCACTTTACCTAAAATTCAGTTAAAACACTTTGTCCACTTCAGTATCAAAACGACTCTTCATCCAGACGTGCTTGTGAATTTTCTTTGTCCAGCCTTGTCAATGGTTATTACAATGTCTGAGTCTTCCTACATTCTTGTTTCCTTGTCCCTCCCCTCCTGTGTCCGTTGGATTTCCCCCTTTTCTCCTTCCCATACCTTTTGTTTTGGCCTAAAACACCAGTGGGATGGGAAAGACAGGGGAAAGAGAATTGTCTTGAAGAAGATCTCTCAGGGGTAGACAGAGAATCTAAGGGCCACACCCTTCTCTGTGGGCTGTTAGATACTAGGAAAAAGGAGTTATCCTGAAGTGTATTTCCCAGACTAAATTTTACAAACTTGCTTAGTACTATGCAGATTTTCCTTTGTAGATCTGTCAGCAGAGAAAAGCACCATCATGTTGGTGCCTTGTTGAAGTTGTCACCATATTGCCCTGCAATAATACTGTTGAATCAGAACCCAAGAACAATGGCTTTTGGCATTGTCTTTCTGTTAGTGATCGCAGTTGATGTCATTTTGCCAAACAAAATTATAAGCAAAATGGATGTTTTGGGTCAGAGTGCAGCAGGGAATATATAGCTGCACTTCCTTCAATAAATCTGCCCTCTTTTGCCTGGACAAAGACATACAACCTATAGTGATTGACGTTTTCACCACTAAATTATGCTATGTCTGTTTCTCGAAGAAATGTCTCCATTCCAAAATTAGCTACCCATCAACGTAACATAAAATAACTTGAACATGGTGTCATTTCACAAAGATATTGATTCACGCAGACTTACTGGATTAATAACTGGTTTCCCATAAAAGGGAGTAGTCACTATGTCTTTGGGAGACAGAAAAAATATACACTTTAGAACAAAGTATATTGGTACATTTAAGCCTGATTGCTGAGCTCAAATAAACAGAACAGTTTTCAGAGGCAACATTGCCAATGAAGAGAGAGGTGACACAATGCAACTTACAAATGAATCCAGGGGTGATGGAAAGCTAATAAAAAAAGACAACTATTTATTTATTTGGGGCCTTTGATTTTACTCTATTGGATTACACAAAGCTTTAATTTTTCACTGCAGTCAATCTGTATAAAAGTTCAACTGATTGGAGCATATATTTAATTCCCAAATGCCTTTTCTTTCAACCCCTACTTCTTCAGAGTTGGACAACCTTTGGTGTCCCAAGTATCAAAGAGGTTTAGCTTATGTTGGAGCAACCAGACCAGGGGAGACATTTGCAGGCAATGGGTGATTTACTCAGCTCCCAATGACAGCCAATCCACTCTTGCCTCCTTGAGGACTGGGTTTGCCAATAGGTGGAGAAAATATGTTTCTTTGCATTTTTTTAAAGTGTGCTTTCTTCAATGGAGTTCCATGGTAATAAAGTAATTGAAATTAGTCTTCCTAGTCACTCATCTAACAAAGTATCCCATGGCATTTAGATAACATTCCAACACCTTACCATAGGTTCCACGGAATCTGGCTCAGTTTGATTTTCTAGACGCACCTCTTTCTGCCCTTCTGCCTGCAACGTCCAGGTTGGTCTTGTTTGTCCCTTGAATGTGCCATGCTGACATCCACCCTGGCCCTTCTATTTGGACACTTTTTCAGCTTTTCCCATTGCTGCATCCTTTTTTTTTTTTCGTTGGATCTCTGTTCCTCAGAGATGCCTTCCCTGACCATGTCATTTTCTAGAAAAATATCTGCCTCTTCATCATCCAGTTTTATTTCATTATGGCATTTTTTTTTTGCAGTCATCTCATCCCCTTGGAATGTAAACTCCTTGGGGACAAGCAGGGGCTTTCTTGGTCTTGCTGATGGCTCTGTTCCTGTGGCCCCGCATGGTGCTGGGACACAGAAGGCCCTCAATTACTGAATGGATACATTTCTGGGAGGAAGATGCAGAAACGGAAAGTTTTCATCTTGACTCGGTTCCAACTTCCTGTCATATCATTGTAGGATAATTATCATCTTTGAATTTCAGTTTCTCTTCCTTTAAATAAAGAGAGTGGTGTTTCTTTGCTGCCCAGAAATGGTGCAAAGATGAACTATTGTAAAACAAAACAGAACAAAGCTATTTATTTATTTATTTATTTATTTATTTATTTACCTTTAAGGCACTTTTCTGGGTTATTCACAACAGGATCAAAGGCTAGGAGTCTATTAATCTAGAAAACCAGCTGACTTTGGCTGTGAGGCCACATCTTATCTGAGGATTGAAGTCTCTCCGGCTGGTGAGGCATCCCTTTGGAAATGCCTGTGGGAGCTTCCACGACTCCAACAACCGGTTTTTTTCAGTTTATCTTCTGGTGCTGAAACAGATCTCTGTTTCTGCCACTGAACACTAGATTAAGTAGTTGTATTAAAAATGAATATTTTAAAGCATGAGAATCACACCCATGAGCTGGCCACCCAAGGAGAGACATGTGCAAAGGAGACCCAGAAGGGACTGCAGATTCGGGGTCCCATTTCGTGTTTGTTTCTTAGTGGAGCTGATTGAGTGAGCTGGCAGGTAGAGTGGGCCTGCTACTTCACCCATTGCTTTTCTCTCTCTGGTCCCCATACTGCCCAAGTAGGTGTGCGCTGGCATCAGTCCAACAGTGGTAACCCCCCCTGTAGTTTCAGGCTGTTCCAGATGACCGGAGCTTGAGAAATCCTCTGGAGAGTGGTACAGACAGCTGGTGGACTCCCACATCCTGGGAGGGCTTGCTAAGTGCCGTCCCATCTGAAGGCAGCTGAGGTGACGGCTCACTTGGACATCTCTCTCCAGGTAAGAGAGGTCTCAGAGCTCCAGGGACAGCCTCAGGTTCCCTCTCTTCTGATGCTGGGAAAGCCTTGCTCACCTGACTCGTGGTTATCAAACCTGAAATATCTAAGGCAGCAGTTCAGCAGGATCTAATCTGCAGAACCTGGAAATAATCTTGTAAAACTGGTACCAAAAATCTCCTGTTGCTGCTCACTTTGGATCCTATGAAATCAAGTAGTATTTATTGAACAGTCCCTAATTTCTGTCCTTACCTTGTAGGTCCAAAGCAGGTCTAGAGGTCTCTCCAGACAAAAGGCCTGGACTTGGCACCCTTAGCTGTCACTCAGCTTTGCATGGCTTTCTGCTGTGTTCTATCTTGAGACAATGAATCCAATGAAGATTTTTTTTAAAAACACTGGATGCTGGCTCCAGTTTGCAATTAGATAAGTGTGAAGCTGATTTAATCCAGTGCATAATTCCAGGGGAATGAGAGAAAGGGGAAAGGAGGAGACGGCCCCAGGGAGGCAAAGCCCCAGGAGGGTAATCTCAGCCATTCCCATACGTGGCCCGTTGGCGCTGTCTCAGGAACCACCTCTCCAATTTTTCGACCCTTGCTTCCTTGTTTGTCCCCAACACCCACCCCTGCAGTGACTTGGTAATTTCCATTCCATCCTTGCTGAAGATAAAAGACACCATGGGCGGGATCCATGAATAAAAGTCGTTATTTATCGATGCCAGTTTTGGGGAACATTTTTCCTTCTGATTCATGAACCACTTTTCTACATTCGAAAAGCAGTTCATAAATCGTTCAGCACCGGCAGAAATTAATAATAATGAATCCATTTACATAAAATAGTCTCATCCTGCCAGGTGCTGATAATATTGGAAGCTAGAACCTCATTGAAAAGCTGGATGGCATGTGTGTGTGTGTTTCCCACACATCAGAACTCACGCCTTTTATTTTTGAGCTTAACCGAAAGTTTAATTATTTAGTGTCCAGTCTTGATGACTATTTGCTATTTGGACATTCTATTTGAAAAAATGGAAAAAGATAAAAATAAGAGAAATAATTCAGTATCTTAAGAAGATCGTTATAAGCCGTGTAAGAGTTCACGTCTGGTCAAATTAACAGTTCTGAAAAATGCATCAATCTACAGAGTCATTAATTCCCAGGAGAGACCATCACTGTTTGACTACACACACACACACACACACACACACACACACACACACGCACATGTAAATACACACAGAGCTCCTGGAGCAATAAAATGAAGGCAATGTCAGTGCGTTGATTTATCATAAACTGTTTTTCCAGAGCAATGACAAGGAGCACAAATTCTAATGGTTATTAGTAGGTCTCCTGTCAGAAAAGAGTACTGGGATCCAAAGAGCTGGCATGGAAACCAGAAGAGCCAAACTAAATCGAGTGCTTGCCTAGAGCAGAGCACCACGCTCTACAGAATGGACTGGACAGTTGGGCAGAATTTTTGTTCTGTTCTGTTTGAGTTTTCCTCTCTTCAGAGACAGAGGGTTAAGTCTGCATATTCCTCAGCTCTAAGAACTTTATTATCACTGGTCTGTACGTGGTCCCTTTCTTGTGTTGTGTATTTTATTCCCCTTCAACCGCTTGCTCTTACAGGAAACTGTT
Organism: Balaenoptera musculus; assembly: GCF_009873245.2. Classification (NCBI taxonomy): domain Eukaryota; kingdom Metazoa; phylum Chordata; class Mammalia; order Artiodactyla; family Balaenopteridae; genus Balaenoptera; species Balaenoptera musculus. The sequence goes on along the minus strand of NC_045803.1, from coordinate 20,347,466 downwards.
GAATTTTGTTTCATGTGCATTTTTGTTTAGTTTGCATGTATTTTTAACTTATGTAAATGATACTGTTATTTATCTCGTTCTGTGTCTTTCTTGTTTCCCAAGCACCATGATTCTGACATGTACGCATGTTGCCCTGTGAACACGCAATCTAATGCTTCTGGTCCTATTGTCATCTGGATAATGACGCCCATCCATTCTCCCGGGAGACGGTGCCCAGGTTGCAATTGGGTCGCATTGCTGTAAGGAGCGTCCTTTGGGATGAGGGCGAGGGTTTCTTTGGGATACATGCCCAGCAGCAGAGTTGCTGGCTTAGAGTGTGTACATATAGTCAATTTGAGAAGGTGGGACCAGATGCTGTCTCCACTGTCACCAGCAGTGACAAGAGTCCCATATGCCTGCCAACACATGGCATTATCCAGCTGTCTATTTTGTCAGTCGAAAAGGTGTGAAGTGCTATCTTGTTTTAATGGCATTTTTCTAATTACTAATAAATGTGAGCATCTCTTTATATGCTTATTAATTAGCCTTTTTAATCTCTCTGCAAGTTGCCTAAATATAGCCTTTGTACATTTATTTTTCCTTCTGGGGCTGCTATCCTCTTCTTGTTAATTTATAGGAATTCCTTGCCAGTTTTGGACATCATAATGATCTCCTCTTATTCCATCATTGTCCATTAACTATTTGTAGTGTCTTCAGTTGAACAGAATGTATTTATTTTCCTATAGTTCTATGGTAGGAAGACTACTAAGACGGCCCCCAAAGACCCCTGCCTCCTGGTATTCACATGGTTGTGAAATCTCCTTTCCTGGAAGATTGGCTGAACTTAGTGACTTACTTCTAACTGAGGGAGTATGGCAAAGATGATGAGATGTCACTACATGATTACATGGCAAAAGATTGTGGCTCTCAGTATGCTAGCAGACTCTGCTGATGAAGGAAGCTGCCGTGTTGGAGGGCCCCCTGTTGCAAGAAACTGAGAGCAGCCTCCAGCCAATAGTCAGTGAGGAACTGGGGTCCTCAGGCTAACAGTCAGCGGAGAAGTGAATTTTGCCAACACTCATACGAGCTTGGAAGCAGATTCTTCCTCAGTCGAGACTTGATGTCTGCTGCTCTGATGACACCTTAATTGCAGTCAAGAGAGACCCTGAAGCAGAAGACCCAGTAAGGCCCACCCAGGTTTCTGACCCATGGGGATGAAAATACACATGTTTTAAGCCATTATATTTGGGGGTAATTTGTTACTCAGCAATAGATAACTCACACCAGTTCTATGGTTGTAATTCTGATAGTTGTCTTTAATCCATTTCCATTTCACCATGGTTTCTAAGGTTAGGAAGAAATCCAGCTTTATTTTTCAACAGAATTGTTTTGCATTTCAGCCCTGCCACTTACATTCTACCTCACAAGGTGAGGTAAGGTACGAAGGATGGCTTGAGGTATTGCCTCCCTCACAGAAAGCACGGGGAGAGAGGCGGCTGCAGACATGATTATTTCCTGCTGTGCCATCTAAGCCAGGGGCCATCAGAGGCCATGTTTTCCAAATGTGTCCGGCAATGGGTCTTTTCCTGGCTCACCCTTTCCTGTAGCTGAGTCCTCATGAGCTTACTTTGGAACATAAACCACTGAGAAGGTTAAGACTTTGTCCCTGAAGTCTCCTCTGAGAGACAGTTCTCTCCATAAGCATAAGGAAAAAAACCCGGGTTCTATTGCTGCATTTCCTACCTACCAGCTGTGCTCCATTGAGAGGATTCACTTCGGTTTTGTGGGCTCAGTTCCCCCATCTGTTGAGTGAAGTAGGTGGATAGGGTGACTTCTTTCCACCTTAACAGCTGAATGGAATGGAGCCATCTCTGCTCCTTGAGAAGCAATAGAAGGGCCTTGGAGAGGGAGGGTTTCTACAGTCTGGAGGAGCAGAAAGATGCAGGTTGGAGCTCACCTAGAGCAGACTCAGGTCAGGGCCTGATGGATGGCTCTTTCCTCTGGCAGCAGGAGATGCTTCTGGGGGACCTGCCTGGTGTTCAGGACCTCCTCTTCTATACGAGGACCTCCGCTTTCTCAGATGAGATCAGATCTGTTAAAACAGCTCAAATCTCTCACTGTGGGCTCTTGTCTCATCACAGCCATGATGCATTTTGACAAAGATTTCTGCCTTTAATTTCCAAGTCTTATGTTAGGGAGAGAAATGAAATGTGTGTGATTCTGACTCACTTCAGTGCAGTTCAAGGAGGTCCCACCCAGGCAGCCTTTTGAAGTCATTCCTCCTAACGAGGGAGTCTCACTGCTCATCTGAACCACAGAGACAGGCGAGGAGGCACCCACATACCAAAGGCTTTCTAGATGGGTTTGGAACTTTGCAAAATACTCAGCAGGGTCATAAGTTCCAGTCTCAGCAGCTCATAGTAAGTATGAAAGTTCCTTGGGGAAGATGCACTTTTGTGACAGACACTCAAATGTATGGGTTGTATGCATTATATGGATAGGGTGAAGTCACCGCCACCTGGGGCTGCTGAGTTACATACACAGGTGGTTCTGGTTAGAGAGAGAGAGCAGGTGACAGATTGATGTGGAATCTGATTAGCTCCTGCCTCACTTATGCTATTTCTTAAGTTGTCATTGAGAAACTCATAAACCCCAATGAAAAAAACCAATACTACTAATACTATGACCACTACACCCATTGTGCTTCTTGAGCGTTGCCATCTGATTTACACACCCCATCTCCTTGAATCCTCAAAACTGCGAAGGCAGTACCCTTATTATCTCCATTGTACAAACAACTAAGCAAAGGTGTGTTCCAGGGTCAGCCAACGAGGTGATGTGACAGTGACTATAGATCAATTTATCATTGATTAAAAAAACTATGGACAAAGTTAGGAGACAAATGGCAGATTAGGAAAAGACGTTTGCAATTTTTTTGACCAAGGGGATATAGCAAGATAATGCAAAGAACGCCAGCAGATAAAGAAGAAACAACCCAGGAAAGAGACAAAGGGTGTGAAACAAGCAATTTACAAAAGAAGAAATCCAAAGTGTTAAAAACCGTATAAAGAGATGTTCAGACCCATGAGTAATCAGAGAAATGCCAATTAAAACAATGAGGAGGGGCTTCCCTGGTGGCACAGTGGTTGGGAATCCGCCTGCCAATGCAGGGGACACGGGTTCGAGCCCTGGTCCGGGAAGATCCCACATGCCACGGAGCAGATAGGCCCGTGTGCCACAGCTGCTGAGCCTGCACTCTAGAACCCGTGAGCCACAAATACTGAGCCCACGCACCACAACTTTTGAGCCCAAGTTTGAAAAGAGCTAGATAAAGGATTGGTGGGTGGGCGGAGTGAAGGGATGGGTCCTGGATAAGGAAGAAGGAAAGAAAGAGGGAGGATAGTAGGAGAAAGCAGAGAGCTGGGGGGGGGGGGGCAAAGGGACTGATGAGGCCAAGAACACAAGCACTGGGTACACTGAGCAGAAGCCAGAAGAAGCAGTGGTCATGGTCGTGGTGGCCACAGTCACAGCATAGTCTGTGGGCATGTTAAATGCCACTGGGGAGCAGTGCTGGGAAGTCAGAGCCAGTGGTTGGCTGGGGACTGGATTTTGGGGGGAAGGAACTAGAAGATGCTGCTCAAGGTAATGGCAAGATTTGTGCTGGAGAGGATGTCTTCGGTTCTCTCGCAACCTTTAACACACAGGGAAGGGGTGGCCAATTCCCCAAAGAAGGAAAAGAATAAGACGCCAGGGGAGAAGGAGGAACCCGTGTGTCTTGGCCCAACATCTCTCCACGAGCTCACATACACAATTCTCTACACCACGGCCTTGACCCTCAGCTCTGAAAGCTGGAGCCTCCCATCCTCACTGACCTGATGAAGGAGTTGTCGCAGCAGAAATGTTCAGAGAAAGAAATAAGGGGAAAATTCTAAGCTAAGGAGCTTCAAAATAGCAGAGCAGGAAGCTTAGGGCTTCCCTGGTGGCGCAGTGGTTGAGAATCTGCCTGCTAATGCAGGGGACACGGGTTCGAGCCCTGGTCTGGGAAGATCCCACATGCCACGGAGCAGCTGGGCCCGTGAGCCACAACTACTGAGCCTGCGCGTCTGGAGCCTGTGCCCCGCAACGGGAGGGGCCGCGATAGTGAAAGGCCCGCGCACCGCGATGAAGAGCGGTCCCCGCATCGCGATGAAGAGTGGCCCCCACTTGCCGCAACTAGAGAAAGCCCTCGCACAGAAACGAAGACCCAACACAGCCAAAAATAAATAAATAAATAAATTAAGTAGCTATAAAATTAAAAAAAAAAAAAAAAAAAAAAAAAACCTCCTTTAAAAAAAAAAAAAAAAAAATAGCAGAGCCAATTGTTTGAAAGAAAAAGTTTTTGAGATGCCAAGCATATAGTTTTTGTCATAGGCTAACATTTTGGATGCACAAATGGTGAGGTTATTCCACACCCAATAAGGACCTAAGAGAAGGGAGAGGAGAGCCACAGGGATAGGTAAATAGTGCCAGCAGGGGGATAGTGATGGGGAAAAGGAAGGAACAAAGTCATGCCACTGCCCCCGCCCCCAGCATGACGGGCTGTGCCTGGAGCCATGACAGTCACCCTCAGCCCCTCTGGAGAAGGCTGGTGAGGACAGTGGCCAGCCTGACACCTGCTGGCTGTTCTGCAGGCGAGGCTTATCTCTTCTCCAAGGTGAGATTGACTCACCTGATGTGGACCATCATCCACTTCATAACACAAGCCCCTCCTAAACTTCACTCCCTGTGAGATGGGCTATAGGACCTTGGATTCATGGGGACAGAGGTGAAGTATGGAAGGGAAGACCTTTTTCCTTTCCATAGAAGAAGGCGGTCTATTATCCAAAATATTTAACAACCTTTATTATTATTATTATTTTTTGCCACGCCATGCCACGCGGCTTGTGGGATCTTAGTTCCCTGGCCAGGGACTGAACCCCCGCCTTTGGCAGTGGAAGAGTGGAGTCCTAACCACTGGACCACCTGGGAATTTCCTAACAATCTCTATTGTACAAACAAAATGGGTGCAGGTTGCTAGAACCTGCTAGTCATGGGCTCTTGGGTTGCTGGGCTGTGATTCAGGGGTCTGGATGGGGGCTGGGGTGGCCAGGGTGGTGGGGGACCTTTGGGGGCTCTTTGCCAACCAGGACGATGCTATTTCAATATTTTAACAGCAGATGTGACTGTTCTGGTGCATTTTGGTCCTTGGGTGGGCCCCTGAACATCACACCCTTGGTCAGAACTGGGGTGCAGCACTCCTGTTTATTGTAGGAAAGTAAATCAGACAGTGGACTGACAGCATCAGGTCCTGAGAGAAGCCCAGACCCGCAGGGCAGGGCCAGGAATGACAAGGCTGGGGACACATCTAGACGCGGCATTAGGGGCTTTGCAAGAAAACGCCTGACCCACAGGAGTATCTCCGGATGCAAATTCAGACCCTTTGAAAACCCTAGGAGCTGAAACTCCTTGTGCGTAGGGGAAGCCTCCCCCAATTCTCCAAGTTACAACAGCATGTGTACACCCAGCTGCTGATCTCCATGTAGGCCCACGTAGAGATTGAGGCTGACTCTAGCCACTGAGTCTGTCTGGGGTGATGATCTCTCCTGCTTAGACCACATCATTCCAAAGTGAGCATCCCCTGTAGATGGCTTCTGTAGCTGCTAGGCAGGCAGGTGCCAGGTGCAGATTTGTGATTTGAAGGCGCAGGCCAGTGGTGTTGAGTTTGGGGTCCAGCCAGGCTGAGGAGCTGTGAGTTTTGAGAAGGTGACTGGGTACCTTGTGTGGCTGGGGAGGAAACCCCCAAGTGATGTCCCAGATCAGACGCGGAGATGCATGTTTGTGCTCATTCTGGGATGACAGGGACATCACCATCCTATGGTTCGCTGGCTCACAAAGGGCTGGGAGCAGCAATCAAGGCCATGAGTACACGAGACGATCGCACCACAATCACCGTCATTGGGGGGAGTGTAGTCCGCAGTGTTCGGTCCGTCATGGAGGCAAGAGGCTGAGGGGAAACCTGGGCATGTTCCAAACACAATCAAATCCTGCAGGCATTAGGAGCATTTCCGAATCCACATTGCTCCATGCCAGGATGCTGAAACACTGAAAGACCATTACCCCCTGGCCCTTCTATTTCTGTCTGCTGTGAGCGCTCCTTTGGAAATGGTGGGGAATTTGCATTTATCAGAAAATTGCTTACTTACTCTAATCAGCTATTTTTAAGATTTTATTTTAGCTAGATAATGAATAAGACTAAATTGATGTCAGGCATGAAGTAATTTTAACCAATACCTTCAAAAGTCTATAATACCAAATATTGGAAAATTATATGTAGGGTAATCCAAATAATGAGAGGCTAAAATTTCTTGGATCCCAGGAACTCCTCTATTCATTTTGTTCTTCTCTCTCTTTCAACCTCACTGTGGGAGGCTCCATCGCTGACATCTTTATATATGATGTTCTCATTTCAAAATGCTACTGAACCTTCAAATGAATACTTGCGTATGATCCTTGAATACAAAAATACTTAAATCAAGATTTTTATATTTTGGTGCAGTCAGCCAGAATGCATAGGGAGAATTGGGAAGGCTTAGCTCTGGACTCTACCTCAGGAAGGCAGGAAAGGTCCTTCTAAGGAAAGGATGTTATTGGTGGGGGAGGGATACAGATGCCTTGGGGGACGCTGAAAGACCAAGCAGGGAAAAGCATCCTCACCTCTGTAACCAGGGGCAAGTGCAGATTCCAAGTAGTGAGAACAAATGACTTCTTCTGACACTAAGGACCTCGAACGATGCTCCAATAGGAAAGAGTACAAAAGGAACTTCCCTGGTGGTGCAGTGGTTAAGAATCCACCTGCCAATGCAGGGGACACGGGTTCGAGCCCTGGTCTGGGAAGATCCCACATGCCGCGGAGCAACTAAGCCCGTGCACCACAACTACTGAGCCTGTGCTTTAGAGCCCACGTGCCACAAATACTGAAGCCTGCGCCCTAGAGCCCCTGCTCCACAGCAAGAGAAGCCACCGCAATGAGAAGCCCGCACACCGCAAAGAAGAGTAGCCCCCACTCGCCACAACTAGAGAAAGCCCATGCACAGCAACGAAGACCCAATGCAGCCAAAAATAAATAAATACATAAATAAATTTTTTAAAAATTAAAAAAAAAAGAAAGAGTACAAAAAATGGGTGCTCTGTCCATCACAGGTGGCCTCCTTTGCCTGCAGAGGAGAAAGTGGAAGGTGGCATCCACAGGGCCCGGAGGTGGTGGTGCCTGGGGAGGTCTGCATGAAGATTTGGCAGGTCCCTGGCCACAGCCTGCTAGTTTTCTTCATGATTCTAGTTTCATACCAAAGAGAGAGAAAGAACAATTTGCATGTGCATTAAAGAAGGGTGAAGGGAATCTGCATCCATGTACTGGTCACTCACAACTCGCCAGGAGCTGGACTAGATGCTTCATTGACATGATTGAACTTGATATCACAGTGTTTGCTACATTTGCTATTGTCACACCTTCCTATGGATGAGAGACCAGAAGCCTAGAAAAGTGTCATGATCACATATATGGGGAGAGGCAAAACAAGAATTTGAACCCAGATCCACCTAGTTCTGGAGCCCACGCCCTCAAGAGAGTTGCCAGGGCTCAGGGAAGACCTCTGGTGTCAGTGACTGAGCCACAGATCCAACTGAAGGGGTGGCCTCTGAATGTTTAGTAAGGGTTACATTTTGCCAAAGTTGGTCAAATGTTTTAAAAATGGTGAGACAAACTGGAAAACTTTCGTTTAGAGAAAGACCTTAGTTTATTTTGGCACTAAGCCTGCTTTGGTTTTGTTGCGGAAGCTTTGGTCCTCCCCATTCTTGGGGTCTATAGGGCTAGTGACCTGTCAGCCTTGCCCAGAACGGCAAGGTTGCCAGCCAGTGAGGACAGCAGAAGGCAAGGCTGTTGGCACTTTGCCAGAGCATAAGCATAGCGTGGAGGAGGGTGCCATGGCCTGGAAAGGTCACATAGTGTACTTTCTGCTATTGTTTGTTTGTTTAGACGAGGAATAGGAATATTCCTGCTCAGCCTTTACATCTCAGTTCATATGCGACCACCTGCAAAAAAACCTCCCCAGATACCAGGAGGCAAGGTTAGAGGCCCTGTAAAAGCACTGGGCCCACCCGACACTTGATGACATGTGACAGTGTGTGTTTATATTTCTGTCTCCCCCACTAGGCAGCAAGCTGTGTGAGAGCGGAGACTAAGTCTAGCGCCGTGGCTGTGGCGAAAGGGTTCTAGAGATGAAGTGGGTGTGCTCTTGAGGCTGTGACGGAGAAAGGAAAAGCAGGATACAGCTTGGACCAGTGGTCCAGAGAGAGATGGGCATCCAGAATGCTGATCCCCACACGCTCCAAAGCAGAGTGAGTCTCTGGCCCAGTGGCCTCCTTGGGACCCTTCTCTGGATTGGTGGGTGGGATGGTGGGCCGCGCTGGTCCACTGCAGTGCAAGGCTGCTCGGTGAGGGAGTCCTGGACCTGGGCCTGTCTGTTTGGCCAACCCATTGGGAAGTTCCTTCCTGCAACTGACATTCCTTCAAATGCAACAGCAGCATCAGAAGCATGAGCAGAGCCTGAAAGATGTAAGCAGTGGCCTCACTCTCCGCCCCTGTGGTCCACTGACTATTGACTGGGACTCTGGTGCCACGTGCTGGGATTGGAAATGTCTTATTCTCAAGTGAAAAGACGAGATCTTGATTTCAAGGTCAAGTGAGACAGAGATACAGAGGAGGGAAAGGAAAAGAGACAGAGATAGCAGAAGAGAGGGGTGATGGTGAAGCTTAGGGAGAATGGCATGCAGGAAGGAGAAAGTTACAGATTCATCTAAAATCCACACAGGAAACCAAACTCCAGCTTAAGCACTGTGACAGAGGGAGGCCTGCCTGGCCCAGCTCCATTCTTCCCACCCATAGAAAAATTTAAAAACATATTTTACTCTTTTCTCTGATACTCAATTCCCCTGAGGAATATTTTTGTTTTGCTTTGTTTTGCTGTTTTTTTTTAAAGGAAAGATGTTCACGGAAGGTTATAAAACCCATATAATTTACTCACAGTAATTGCCCACATGTTATTTATGTGCTGTGCTGGCAGTGAAACAGAGAAGAGCGCCTTGATCAATGCATTAGTCCAATCACGGGGCTGCTGCTCTTAATTTCTTTTGTTAGTAATTTCCATACTCGGGCAGCAATGCGTAGAATTATCTCGATTTACAGATCTCGGGACCCTGGGGAAAATCTCTTTGGAGCCATTTCTGTCTCCTGGGGAGTTTGATATTTATTCAATACTGAGTTTGAAAGCCCTATAATACAGCTTCAACAACTCCAAATAACTTAGACGTGTAGTGGATCTCCATGACATTTCCCCTTTTTTTAATTGGTAAATTTGGTGGGCTAAGAATTAGATCATAGAAAGCTATTAAGAACAACTTTGGGTCACGGGAAGCCATGATTTGATACATTTGGCCAGGAAACAAACACACCCTAACAAACATATTACTTTTTCTTCTCTTTCTAAATACGTGAAGTCCTTTGCTTTGCTTTGCTTTGCTTTGCTTTGTTTTGCTTTGCTTTGCTTTGCTTTGCTTTGCCCAGAGTCTGTAACACAATATTCTAAGGCAGAGTACTGATGGTAAACCTACTGGAAGCTGTGGGAGAAATTTCCTGTAACTTCAATTTACTCTGACAGAGGAGACACAGTTCATGTTATCAATGGGCCTGCTGGCCAGCCCCCTCTCCTCGAAGTTTCCAAGGAGCAAGAAGAGGGTATGGGCAGAACTTCCTTCTTTTGGGTCAGTAGCTTGCTTTGGTTTAGCACCTGCAGGGAAAGGGTATAATCCCTCAGCCAAGCAGGCGTGGGAGACCAGAGTCCTTCTACTGAGCAAAGCCCTTCAGAGGAGCCCATGGGCAGGTAAAGCCTCCTTTCCTAATCCAGTATCACAGATATTCCAGACTCTGAACCTCAAAGGGTGTGGCCAAGGAGCCAAAGAAGAGATGGGCGAGCAGCTGTCAGACAACAGCCCGGAAGGTCCTGAGGTTTCTGGTCAGCAATCAGGACCAACATTCTCATACAGTCAACACTCACCAATGATGATAATAATTATCTCTATTGGGCTTGCCATTTCATGGTCAGCATCCCATATAATCTCAGCAGCCCTGGGGATAGATGCTGTTCTTATTCTTATTTTATATACAAGGAAACTGAGCCTCTGAGAGGTCTAGGCACGTGTCCAAAGTCTCACCCAGGTGGTAAGTGACAGAACGGGGATGTAAGCCAGCTTCTGTCTGATTCCAGAGATACCTTTCATGCCAAAACAGGTGAGTTGTCACTTCTCAGAAACAATCGGCCAAACATGCCGACCTCTCTCGGGCAGTAGGGTGACAAACTGCTCCGGTTTGCTGGGGACTGAAGGGTTCCCAGGACACGGGACTTTCAATGCTAAAACTGGGAAAGTTCTGGAAAAACTGGGACAAGCTGCTTTCCTTATCTGGAAGTGACGCTTAAACAAGAACTACTATAAGAGTGTTAGCACTCAAAACTGTAGGAACAAAAATAAGTAGCAAATAAGTGGTTTGAGGGTGGGATGCAACCTTCTGGTGAGTTGTATTTGACCTGCAGAGTGTTACTAAGGTTTTTAAAGTAGAATATTGTTGAAATTCAGGAGATTTCATATGGGAAGTTAGATCTCGTGCTCTTCTTAAAAAATAGAAAGATCAGATCTCAGAGGGCTGTAGTCCCAGTGAGGTTGATGGCAGAAGCCTCCTTTACCAGACACCTACTTACTTGACCTGTTCCTGCCAGGCTCACCTCTCTCCTTAGGTCACCTGCTGGGCTCTCATAGACAGCTGAGTTTGGGATGTCTGGTATAGAGAGTGTTGCCCCATGGTAAATTCCAACAGGACCCCAAAAGATTTAATCCATTTGTAAGTTCATTCTCTCTCAGCCTTAGTGTCCTTTCCAGGTTGAATATTCCAGAGTCCCATGCAAAAGAGCAACTTCCTGTTAAACCTGAATCCCAAACAATTCTCAAACAACCAGGAAGTTTACGAGTCCCTAATTACTGCTCACAGTGAGGGCTGACGGCTCGGGGGTGGGGAAGCGCCCTTGAATTCTGATGGGAAGGGGAACATCTTCATGCAAGAGTTTGCGGAAAAAAGATAGTCCATAAATGTTATTGTTTGAAATTTGTGGCAATGTCTAACTGACGATTATGTAGGATCTCAGAGCTTAGAACATATTTTTGCATACATTGCCTGTTCGCGGCAACTGTGGGAGGAAGGCAATGTGGGAGGGTGAGTGGATGAAGCTCAGAGAGGCTGAAGGGCTCTAGCCCGGCACCTTCCACTCCCAGTCCCATTCTTTTCTCAGCACCACGTGCTAAAGCTTTATTAACCAGAATGGCCAGTTCACCAGAACATGTTTTTGTCTTGGAGATCACCCCGGACGGATATGCTCTATAGGAAACCTCCCTGGAGAATCAGTCTTCTCCTGCACCTCCTTTCCTTACTTATATGCCTTTCTGCTGGCTGGCGACGCTGCACTTCTGAGCTCGTTTTGCAGGGCTCATTGCTACAGGCCAGGTAGGTTGCAACTCCCACCTCTCCCTGTGAACGAGCAGCCTCAGTAGCTCCCTCGGAAGCTCAGCCAACTGAGAGCCTGACAAAGACAACAGGTGATTCTTCCTCTCCACGATCCGACCAGGGAGAGCCTCACGGATGTTCTTACTACGTACCCCGACCTTGCAGTCTTACACTTCTGGCTGAACAAGAGACAAACTGCTCCTCTCCACTTGGCTGTGTGCAGCTTAACGAATGCGTATGAAGACTGTATAAATAATTCACATCACTCAAGAGGTGGCGAGCCGAACAAGTCCCTTCTGGTTACATTTATTTAAAGATAAGGTGAAACTAAGTGAGTGATGGCCCAGTTAAAAAGGCCAGGGTCCAAAGGGGATTGGGACACTCTAAGTTACACCACCAGAGTGATTTGTGCAGAATTATGTCAACTTAGAGATCCTGGCACCTTGGGGGACGAGGAAATGTCTTATCTCTAAGAAAAGTGATGCACGATGAGTAATTCCCAAGGACAGCCTATGAGCTAATTCCACAGAATTCATTTTGGCTCTGGCAGGAACCAAATTTCTGTTTCAAGCTAAAAGGACCTCTGAACTAGTGACCTTGCCAATGTTGTTTTCTCTTGGAAACGTCACTCAGGGACTCCCCGGAGGCAAGCCCTGCCTCCCTGGTGTGGGTCCTTCAAGTCCAAGAAGTTGTTCTTTCCGCAAGCACTGGTGCGCTTCCAAAGGGACTAGAGAGTCTTTGATTTGAATCAGTAGGTGAGAATGAATATCGTTTTGAAGCTTGAGTGAGGGCAGCACCCATGATCGGAAGCTGGACTAGGAAAGGTTGGGCAGTGCCTGTACACCCGGGAGAAGTGTCCTCTCCTGCCTGCATTTTATCTTTCCTATTCTGTAGCCACGTTTTCATTTTTTTTCCTCCTCCCTTTTCCCACAGTGCCCCCTAAATATTTCCACGGGAGACTTTGAGAACTTTGTAATAAGGAAATTGTATCGCCAGCTGACAATAAAATTTACGAAGCAAAGCATCCTCTGTTAATGCTGCCCAAACGTCTTTGTTTCTGAACGGCCAAGATGCTGCGAATATTCCAAGTCAGTAACCCTGCCTCCAACAGGCGGTGAGAAACAGTTAGCGAGGCTGACAGATCGATGCAGCCACGGTGCAATAATCCTTGCTGCGTTGGACTTTGTATTTAAACACTTATTTTATGTTTAATTAATTTCTCCAAAGTGGAAAACTCCCAGGCTGCCTTTGAAGCAGGCAGTTTGTTTAAAAGATTTTGTTTTAAGAATAAGAGAAAGGAAGGAAGGATGGAAATTGGGGGGAAAGGTTTATGTTTTTCCTGTTGTTTTTTCAAATATGATGTGACATCGTGAAAAGGCCTCCTGAAAGTGCAATTCTTTGTGTGATGGAAGAGAGGAGCACCTATAGTCTCACTTCATCAAAGAAACAGACGTGTATCTATAATTTATGCTTTGCTTTAAGCTTCTGCTGATCTGATGTGGCTTTTTTAAGGCAACACAGGCAGCCCTGGCATCACCTGTCAATCACTGGGGCATGCTCAAATCGTAAACCATTAGCAGAAGAGACGGTGGAGTTTCTTTAATGACGCTTTTATATGGGGCATGCTGGCAGTGAAACAGAGAGGGTCTGACTTGATCAATGCATTAGTCTAATCACAGAGTTCCTGTGCTTAATTTCTTTTGTCGGCAATTTCCATACACAGGCTGCGTTCAGGATCCTCGCAAAGACCCGTTCGGAGCCCTGCGTGACGTGTGCGGTCACCTCGGCAGGATGCCGCTCGGTGGGAAGCGATGTCTGCAAGAGAGGGACCAGGCAGGCTGGACGGTTGCCTTTGAATCCTGTCTCGCGGTGAAGACCAGGAACACCCACCCCACGCAGCCTTGGCTCCAGACCCGGGGTGACTGCCAGCCCGGTGGCAGACCTTGCCCTGCCAATCTTGGCCCCCTCGGTGATTCTGTTGCCATGCTCGCCAAAAGCAGAATCCGTGTATAATGAACAAGTTTCATGTTCAACATTTTAAGTGTCTATTTATGAGTCCCGATAATTAGCCCTTTGTCTGCAATTCCAGCGATGATGATTAGAATTTCATCTCTCGTTATTAGTGTCGCTCCCCAAACTCGTCCTCCTCGCCTGGAAGATCACAAGCAGGGGGGCATCTGATGGGCAAGGAGATGGGCAATTTGGGGAGTGGGGCTCCCTTCCCTGCCCCGCCCTCCAGCGTCCCTCCTTCTTTGATCCACTTCTTCTCCAGTTTTACCTGCTTTCAGACTTCTCGGAATCAGTCTTCTTTGCTTTTGTTCTTAAACTTGTTTTCTGCTCACCCTGCTCTTAGCCCAAAAGGCTGCATTTTTTACATAATGCCCTGCACACAGTATTGGTGCCTTTTGCAAAATCTTGTCAGGATGCTGTGAGGTTTAAGATTCTTTCCAAATGAATCATTCCCAGAATCAAAATATTATGAGGGAGGCCAAATTATCTCTAATTATAACCGCCAGAAAACGAGAGAACTTTCCCAACCAACGGAACCGGGGAATTACCTACAGAAATATTTGCAAGAAAAGTAATATTCTTTTTTTTTTTTAAGCGATCAAATCATGTAAGCATACAAATAAATGTATTTTAATAAGGGTAAAATTACTAGTTAATGAGTTTGCTTTGGGGTTTTGTATCTTCAGTGTAAAAATATATAAATGCTATAAATGCTTTTATTAAGGTTGTACCTATTATTTTCTAAATGAACACAAACACAAACTCTAATCCATTTAGCAATATTATATTTTAGCATATCACTTACTCTGTCTGCCACTTCTTATTAATGTACACTCTAGACAACTGAATAACCCATACCGCACAGACTCTCAGTGCCCTTTATGACGGTAAAAGGAATTTGGATTTTTGATGATACCACAGCAATGGA